>NC_056527.1:2557798-2610645 GCF_019175285.1 Sceloporus undulatus | reverse complement strand
GATAATGAGGAACTTTCCCATACCTTAAACCAAACATTGATCAGAATGGAGACTGCAGTCAAGAAATAAGAAGACCAGGAATGGGAAGGGCAGCTATGAAAGAACTGGATGAGATCCTAAAGTGTAAAGACATACAATTGAGCACTCAGGTTAGAATTATCCAAGCCATTGTATGGATAATCACCATCACCATGTATGGATGTGTGAGCTGGACAGTGAAGAAAGCAGATCGGAAGAAGATCAACTCATTTGAGATTTGGTGCTGGAGAAGAATGCTGAGGATACAGTGGATGTCCAGAAAGACAGACAAATGGGTCCTTGAACAGATTAAGCCTGAACTGGAAGCCAAAATGTCATGTGAAGCCGGACTCATTAAGAGAGACAATAATGCTAGGGAAGGTAAAAGGCAGTAGAAAGAGAGGAAGATGCACACCAGATGGGTAGACTCAATTAGGGAGGTCATGGGCCTGAGTCTGGAGGACCTAAGCAGAGCAGTGGAGGACGGAGGGCCTAGAAATGCCTCATCCACAGGGTCACCATGAGTCCGGGTTAACTTGAAGACAGTTAACAACAAACAACAATCCATTATTTGAAATGCTTGGAGCCACAAGGCTTCGTTATTTCTGATTTTTTATTTTGGAATACCTGTATTTGCATATGATTGAGGTGAAGAAAGACTCGGGATATGAATGGGGAATTGTACTCTGAACTACAGAGTTTTAGTCCAGTGCTCAAAACACTTCATGCTGTACGTGTTTCTTATTGCCTGCCTGTATGTTTGTTGTTGACATCTAGAACTGAGGGTGTAATTTGAGGTGTCCGTTGCATCATCTTAGCCATGGTATAAAACTGAGGAATTCCCTAGCTAGTCCTGAAGAAATTTCTGACTTAATAGGCTCCAGTTGTTCTCATGTTGAGTACTTGACATTTGCCTTTGTCCACTGCATTTACTCTTTAGACAAGGCCTCGTTTCTGTTTGAATTCCTCATGGTGACTTGTGGCTCCTGCTCATTCCAACACAGACTGCCCCACAAAACTATTGTTTTATACAGCGGGTGTTTGGTACTAAATCTTACTTAGGTTCAAAACACACTGCAGAAATAATCCAATTTGAGGCTGCTTTAATTGCCCTGAATCAATGCTAGAGAATTCTGTAGTTTTGTGAGACATTTAGCCTTCTCTTTCAGAGAACTCTGGCGCCACAATAAACTACAGTTCCCAGAATTCCCTAGCACTGAGTCAGGGCAGTTAAAGCGCTCTCAAACTTGTTTATTTCTGCAGTGTGTTTTGGACTTCAGTTAATGATAAAATACTATATTGCGTAGTGACTCTAAATTTGCCAATGTATAGAATCATAGGGCCCAAACAGACAGCCAAAATAAAGCTGCTTGGGTCACTTTGGAGGTATGCTCTTTAAATGACGCATGCATCTTAAGAGGCCAGAAGTTGCGCCAAAGCTGCTCTCCAGTCCTTAGGGCTGGAGCATGGCTTTGGCGTGGCTTCCGACCTCTTAGGATGCATGCTTCTTTTAAAGAGCATACCTCCAAAGAGACCTGAAGCAGCTTTATTTTGGCCTGTCTGTTTGGGCCCATAGTGTTGAAAGAGACCACAAGGGGCATCCAGTCCACTTCCCTGTCATACAGGAATACATGTGCTCTGTTCCTGTTCTCTTAAGCAAAAATAATAGGGTTGAATTTCCTTTCCAATGCATACTGCCATCTTCCTTAACAAAAAAGGTGAGAGTTATGCATTTTCTTTTCTAACCTGTATCATAGGACCTTTCTTTCTCTCTGGGTGAAAACAGTAAATTGTGTGTGCTTTCTTCATACTTACAGAGGCGATTGGCTGGTTGATATTTGAAGTGGGACTTTCTCTGCTGACACTTAGCAATTTTAATGTGACTTGAATAAAAACTTAGAAATATGATCATTGTGTGGTGCAATATGGTCCAGAGCAGCCCTTCTCAAGTTCTCTGATATAGAGGATCAAGAGTTAATTGTTTCCAATAGCCCGGGCCTGTGGGCTACAGCTGTTTCTTTCCTGGAAACTCTACACAGGCTGCCAGCGGATGCCTTGTGAACCAGCACTGGCCCAGGGATTAGTGTCCTGAGTAGTGCCAGTCCAGGTGCCATGGGACCATTACTCTTTGCCCTCTCTCTGCCAGTCACATATGCATGAACTGCTCATTTGAAGTTTAGAAGTCATATACAGTAAATGCTGAGCACAAATGCTTCCTGACACTGTCAATGATAAGATTTTGTTCTTTGTAGCACTGTTGCTTTTATTTTGCAGTGAATAAACTAGCAATAGCATTTAGCAATGGCATTTACATTTCTATACCTCTTAATAGTGAATTAAGAGATTTACAGTTTGTAAGCCATTTGCTGCCAACCATCTGGGTACCCATTTTACCGACCTACGAAAGGATGGAAGACTGAGTCGACTTTGGAGCCCTGGGATCAAACGCACAACATTGTGGCTGCAGGACCGGCATTTAACCACTGCAACAACAGGGTTCCTGATTAAATTAAACTATTTTTAATAAGCAGTAAGACACCTCGTTATTTTAAAAAGCACTTACAGCAGAGGAACATAGGCTACCTTGTACTGAGTCCTACTATCTAATCCAGTGTAGTATTATCAGCTGTGATGGGTTGTGGGTGTCTCAAATTTCAGGCAGGGTTCTTTTGTATTCCACCCTGGAGACAGACTCATAGAATTGGAAGAGACAATAAGGACCATCCAATCTAACCCCCTTCTGCTTTGTAGGAAGACACAATCCAAGTCCTCCTGACAGATGGCCATCCAGTCTCTATTAAGAAACCTTCAAAGAAGGAGAGCACCATGCTCCAAGGGATTGCATTCCAGTGTCAAACATCTGGAAGTTCTTCCTAATGTTTAGGTTGAATCTCATTTCCTATACTGTACTTTGAATCTGTTGTCTCATGTCCTATTCTCTGGAGCAGCAGAAAACAAGCTTGTTCCAACTGCAACAGGACATCCCTTGAAATATTTAAACATGGCTATCATTTCATCCCATCACCATCTTTTCTTAAGGGTAAACATACCCAGTTTCTTAAATCGTTCCTTAGATCATCCAGGTCCCTGGAATTACTTGGTTGTCTTCCATCTATGTCACAATCAGGCCTGAACCTGCTTATTTTTCAAAATCAGATGAGATCAAGTGTGTTTAGGGTTCTTTTCAGTTTAAATGAAAACGCTGAAGAGATTAAGGAAATGGGGTTTCCCTGCTGATAGAATCCAGTGAGGTACAGATGTGTTTGACCTGACCTTCAGAAAGGTTCCGTAGACATTGCTAAGAGTTATTTCTGTGAAGTGAGATCTGTCAAGATAAGAGCTTTTAGTACATCATGGCTGCATCTTGGCTCTCTTAGCCCAATGACTGCATAAAGTGGTTTTGTAATTGATATGTGTGCATTATGTAGTATTAGGGAAGCAGCCATGGCCTTCTGATGTGGTGAAACCAACTGGTAAGGCTATATTAGAATAATAAGCATGTGTAACTGAAAGGGGTATCTGGTTCAGTATTCTGCAGTAGGCAAGTATCTTGGATGAAAATAAAGGGTTTTGATTTGCTTGGGCATTTTCAAACAATGTAATTATTTGTACAAGCCAAATGCTCAAAACACTTGGCATTTTACCAGTGATTTGTACAATCTTGTTTATAGATGTGCCGTTTATTTCCTTCTAAATCTTGGATCTGTTCTCTGTCCTTGTCAGTGTTCTCATCTGTGTAGTTAGAGGGCCATACTACAAAGAGCAGGCTTTGCTATTGGGAGTTCTCATAGCCTTTCTCTTAGACTGTTGGCTAAGAACTTGCAGACTACATTGGATCGCCAGCTTCATGCATAGAAAGGTCTCTGTTTTCACTTGGCTTTCATGTGTATCGCCATATTGCAAGGGCATGGTTCTTCCCATGGGAATCTGAAAGGAGAATAGTGGCTTGTTGATGTTGCTAAGTTCATTCTGTATCAAACTCACGAAGAAAGGCTATTGTTCAGTATGCAGTCTTGGTTTCCAAAACTGATTTTTTTTCTTTAGGAAAATGGCCTGCTTAGCAGTTTCCCATTGGAACATGAAGCGGAGAGCTCATGAAAATGCAACAGCGCAAAGAATTAATACAATTGTGTCTTGTTTGTTTGTTTCAACTTTAAAATATTTGAGCATTATTATTATTATTATTATTATTATTATTTTACTGCAGTGGGAGAGGAGCTGGTCATTGGTGCATGGATCTAGCAGGGTAAACCATGGAGGCAAACAGGGAGTTTGTTTTCTTTTCCGCATCCCTTGAAATCTACATGACTCTTGTACCAAAGTGGGAATGAACAATTGCAAGTATATCACTGGAGTCGAGTAAAAGCATGTGGTGATGATGGCCAGAATGAGGAGTTAGGGTTGCCTCTGCGGGAGAGTCTGGTTCTGAGGATCTGAGAGTCTACCTAGAATTCAAATTTGTGGGCTGCATATATGTAGGGAATTGTTGAAGTCTAGTTGTGTTACGGCAGCCAAAGGTCTTTGTCTTCTGCCAGTGGATGTGCTGTTTTACCAACACTTGCCACAAAATAGGTTTTGCCAAGGGCCATGGGATTTAGCTGCAGATTGTTTGGTTGTAAACAGAAACTAGATCATGGTGTTTTGAAATGAATGAAATGATCTGTTTATCATGTCTAGGGAATTGTCTTGTTGACAATTTGTAAGCCACTCTGAGATAATTTCTAAAGAGCGGTGGAGTAAGTACAATAAATAAATGAATAAATAATCTGCTGAATAAGTATAAAACTTGCCTTCCTGTGCTTTGGTGGTCTTTGTGGACTATTCGTTCAGTAATACAGTTGGCCCTCCTTATTTGTGGCTTTGACTTTTACGGCTTTGATTATTTTCAGGTTTGATTAATATGTTCTCTCTAGGAATTTGTCGGTCCTCCTGTGCAGTTCTGCTGGAAGTTGACCATAGAGTTGTGCTGATGGAGAACCTAGCAGTTCCTAGATAGAGAGAACACTTCTCTAGGCGTTTGTAGTTTGCACAGTACAATTCTGTGATCATCTTCTGGCAGATGTTGACCACAGAGTTGGACTGGAGGACCTGGGGATTCCTAGACAGGTGTTCTCTCAGGTCAAAAGAATAGTGTTTTTTTATTTGTGGTTTTTCCACATTCATGGGGGTCCTTCACCCCTAACTCCAGCAGATATGGAGGGACCACTAGAATATATTGTGTATCAGAGTTGGGAATATGCTCTGTGGCATCAGTGAAAGACAACTGTTATCTGTTTCATTTTGTTAAACCCTCATCTAACTTCTACAAAGGATGGCTTATCTGGTTCTGCTGCATTGTTTTTCTTATGGCGGGAGGGAGCTGTGCTGATCATTGTGTGTCTGTGTAACATCCTAGTGTTCTTTGTTCTTTGACTGGTACCAGTTGTTAAAAGCAAGTGTTTTCTCTTCTGTGAAAGATCTGATGGCATTGACAAATGTTAGGGGTGCCTCTTCCTGTCTATTATACGACGCATGACTGGACTGTGAAATCTTGTTGCCAGAGAGAGTAGTGTAGACTCCTGTTCCTCTCTCCTTTGTGTTGCTAGGGACACACACACAAACACATCAGGCCATCTCTAAACATTTTAAGCTAAGCATTTACCAGTCTGTTATTTCACTTTGCTGCACTTTGTAAAGGAGCAAAATGGTTTCTCCTTGGGTGAAATCACTTTTGCTACCTCCACATTTTCAGACACCGCATCCTGTGTGGATGTCAAAGTCTAGAGCATTTCTTTTATCTCTTGGAACATGAGAATAAGCAGATGTTTTAATATTTTGAGGGTAGGCATGTTAGTGTTTTGCAACAAAAACAGGGGGGAAAGTCTTGTGGAGGCTAAAGGTTTTGACACATTTTATTGTGGCATTAAGCTTTCATGGACTGCAACCCAGAACCTCGGCATGAAGTGTTGCTTTCGTAGGCAGATTATTATACACAGGTTTGAGTGTAATGAGAGTTACAAGCCTCTCAGATGTCTCAGGTTCTTCAGCCTCCCGCATTTTAGTCCAGAAAACCTGTATTGGCAGCATCCTCCAGCAGTTTTGCACCATGCTTCAGAAATGAAACGTTCTGGAAGCGTCTGGGTTCATAAAACTAGTCAGTTCAATAAGAAGCCTTAGGATAACCAAACTTGTGGCCATGGATCAATTTAGTTGGAGAGAAAAGAGAGAGGTTTGTCTAAGGAACAGAATAATATTAGTTTTATAAAATGGCACTTGTAAAAATATGTTCTCATTGCTTGTGAATTTCAACAATACATTGGGCTTTTAGGAATAGCAGCAGGGTTCAGGGAAGAGATAGTTTAATAATTGTAACCAAGGAAATATCGGAATAATATACATAAATTTATACAAATTATACTACAAGAAAAAAATAGAAAAATATCCAAAAATGTATTTGTTAAATATAATTTCAGACCAAAAAAGTGGAACAAAAATATGGGGAAAAGTTGATCTATATGATTATGGCTGGGAGAAGGATTTATGCTCAAAAATGGAAGGGGAAAACTTTACCAAATGTGAACGATCGGTTGATGAAATTATATGATATAGAAATAGATAAATTGACACATTTAATTAAAAAGAAGCTTATGAGTAAATTTGATAAACAATGAAACCCCCTGATAATATTCCTGAAATCAAGATGGGGAAATGACTTTACGATTGGACTGGAGTAAGCAAAATGATAAAAATCAATATAAAATAAAAATTGCAATAAAAATAGATGAACTTTATAATCATGTAACGATTATAGATATTTCTTGATATTTGAAGTATGATTCTGTTTAGTTTATTTGAAAACACTTTTTATAGTTTATACTATCTGGTGATCAAAATGTAATGCATATTAACAGGAAAAACTCAAGAGAAAGAAAGAAGGAAGGAAAGGATATAATATTAGCTTTCTTTTTGTTTATTTATTGAATTATACATATTGTTTGGAATTTTTGTATATAATCTGTTTTTCTTTTATTGTTTTGTTTTAAAGAGTCTTTTTAAAAATAAATCAATAAAGAATATTTTTTTAAAAAATAATTGTAACCAAAAAATCTTGGTACTGTACAGTAAATGGAAATTGTTTAAATGGAAACAGTATTAAATTAGCTCCTGAAATTATGCTGGAGGATGAAGGCGCACTCAGTTCAGGCATGTCAGTTGCTTAGATGGATATAAGAATTGCTTCCAGGCAATTCAGCAAAGAGAGTGCACAAAAGCTGGTTGTTAACTGTGAACCCTGAACTCTGGACTATTCTGTGGGATCATTTAAACTTGTGCCAAAGCTTTGCATTCACTTTGTAATACCCTTGGAACTGAGTGATGCCTCAATCCAGGGTTCCTAGGAAATACTCCCAAATCTGTCTGATTTGCTCCAAACCACTGTCAAAGTTATGGACATGTTTAGCTACACCTTTTAAGGCAAGTAACCAGTGTCTCAAATAAGGATTCCTAATCAAAGAACAGATCAAGCCTGAACTCTCCCTCAGAAGCCAAGATGACAAAACAGAGGCTGTCGTACTTTGGCCACATGATGAGAAGCCATGAATCCTTGGAAAAGACAATGATGCGGGGAAAGGTGGAAAGCAGTAGAAAGATAGGAAGACCCCAGGCCAGATGACTGGACTCAATCAGGGACTCAACTTGCAGGACCTGAGCGGTAGAGAATAGTGGGTCTTGGCAATGTCTCATCCAGGTTGACTCAAAGGTAGTTAACAACAAACAAATAATTAAACTCAAAAATCTAGTGTTGACTGACCTATGACAACCCTGTCCTAAGATTTCTTGGCAACATTTCTTCAGAGATTAGCCTTCCTCTGAAGCTGAGACGGTGTGGCTTGTTCAAAGTCACCAAGTGAGTTTCCACTTCAGTCAAGCAAAGATTCAAAACCTGGTCTACTTGAGTCCTGGTCCAACACTCAAACCATACACCATGCTTACAACCCTATCCTAGGTGTTTCTTGACCCGATTTATTCAGAGGAGGTTTGCCATTGTTGTTTTCTTAGCTTGAGAGAGTATGCCTTGGCCAAGGTCACCCAGTGGGTTTCTAGGGCTGATTGGAGAGTTGAACTTTGGTCTTCAGGCTTCTCCCATTCCATGTGGCTATAATATGTGTTGTGCAAATTTGGACTTTCCTTGCTCTTCTGAGCATGTCAGAAACCAAACACCCTTTGGGCTTGAGTCCAGTTGTGTCCTTAAGCACAGCGCTACTAATCCTCTGCTGTACCCCATTATCTCTCTGAGGGCCTTGTACCCTGGGAGTGTAATCTTTCTGGCATTATCTCTTGTTTCATATTGGATTGTCTCATCATAGGGTTTTTATAGCAAAATACACTTGTCCCTCCACATTTGCTGGGGTTAGGGGCACAGGACCTCCATGAATGTGGAAAAACTGCAAAAAACAAACACTGTTTTTACCCGAGAGAACACCTCTCTCAGAATCTCCAGGTCCCCCCAGTGCAACTCTGTGGTCAACATCTGGCAGACATTGACCATAGAATTACACTGGAGGAGCTACAAATGCCTAGCAGAGTGTTCTCTGTAGGAATCTCTAGGTCCTTCAGTCCAACATTTGGTTAAAGTTGACCATTGAGTTGTGCTGGAGGACCTAGATATTCTTAGAGAGAACATATTAATAAAATCCACAAATAATCAAATTCGCAGAAGTCAAAGCCACAAATGTGGAGGGACGAGTGTACATTCAAAGGGGGTTTATTGTGCCTCCTCCTTTGCAGTACTAGCAACTGTTGGCTGTGGTGCCACTTCCATTGCCTCTGAGACATCTTCTGCCAGCATCACCCCCCATTTCTGATGCTGCCCAGTATCTATTTGGCACATTGAACCTGGCTACTCAGCAGAAGCCTGTCTGACATGGGAGACACTACTAGCAGACCACCATCATAGCCTCTTCCTTCATAGGAGCACACAATGGCACCAGCATGGAAAGGTAGTGCCATAGCTCTCCTTTAGTGATTGGAGGAATGTGTATGAAGAATACTTAAAAGTTACATATTCCCACATGTGGGGAAGACTTTGAGTCTCACAACTGGATATAGAGTAGGAAGAAAATGTAGGAATGCTTTGAGAAATCCAGTGAATTCAAAATAGAGTTTTTTACATTCCTACAAATATGCTACAACATTCTGAAACTTCATTTTTCATCCTGTTAAAAGAACTGCTGTATTCAAACAAGAGATTTGAGTCTCGTGGGTCAGGCTCTTTGTCTGCTTCTAACTGGAATTGGTAAGCTTTCTTCCCCTTAGAATGTGGAAGAGAGATGCTGTAACTCCTGATTATGAAACATGATCTGTGAAAAGTATTAAAAGAAGCTCATTCCTTTGCTCTGAAGCTCACAATAGTGTCTGCAAGTTGCTGGGTTAAATAAGTTTGGAATCCCATCCTGCAAATTCTTCTGAAAGAATAATACAGTAGCTTTTGTTATACTGTACTAACAGTCATATTAACTATTTTATTGATAGCCATACTAATAGGTTTGTGAGTAATTGCTCTTCTCACCACTTCAAAATGGGGACATTACCTAGAATGTTTGCTTTTAAAATATGCTTGATGATGCATCGATACAATGTACAATTTCTAGAGGAACCTTTTAATGACTGAAAATTGATGATTTCATTGTGATGATCTGCTGCTGTTGATATAAATAATACAGTATTGGCAAAATATGGTGTTGCTGTTGTTGTTGTTTTGCCAAGCAAGGATGAGTGATGAAACTATAATGAAGGTGATACTTGAACTTGGGTGTCTCTGTTTGCTAGCTTTGATGATACTCATTTGTAGATCCTATTGGTTTACTAGAGCTGAGTGACAAGATAACCTAGTTCATGTGAAACACTCAGTGTGTTGCTTTTAAGGATTGTTTTGTCCAGCAAGCGTACTGATAACCATTAAAGTGAGCTGTGAAAAGCTGTAACAGCGGTCAGCCTGTAAAAACAGCAAACTCCATTTGCTGACTGTGCTAGATGCCATAATTGGTTGGCCTGGTATCACTCTTAGAGCAGACAACAGCAGTGTAGTACCTGCACTAAGTACACACTTTGTATTTACATCTCATACAGCCGGCCCTAAAGGATGAAGCAAATGAAAACAATGCCAAAGAATGTACAAAATCCCTAACCCTAACCCTAACCCTAACCCTAACCCTAACCCTGTTTGCACTCATATTAAAGGTTGGATGGATGAGAGAGCACAGTGCATAACTGTTTGCACTCATATTAAAGGTTGGATGGATGAGAGAGCACAGTGCTTCCAGGACAGATTCCACTGCTGCCTTTCCCCAGAGGACGGCTTCTGTTTTGATTTTGATTAAAATACAGTACTTACAGGGACCCATGGATAAGTCAACTGAGGGTTTTGGGGTCAGTTTTTTTACTGGAATTTCTAGACTAACACATGAATATATACCATATTCAGAGGTAGCCGTGCTGGCCATACAGTAAAGTATAATAGCATCCAAAATTCACAAAAGTGTGATACCTTTATTTGACCAACCAAAATGTCCAAAATACATGATGCAAGCTTTTGAAGCGCCACTGGCTCCTTCAACAGGCAAAGATGTTAAAAATCTTACAGGAGATTTTTTTTAAAATGACAATGTTAGCCAGAGGGCTGCATTTTGTCAAGGTGTTGTAGGTGTGTCTGTGTGGAGAGATATCTATGCAGGCAAGCCACCTCCTCCTCCTCCTCCTGGCCCTGTGGGAACAAAGGCTTCCAAAGTCCAGGAGATAAAATCCCATTAGCAATACAAAAAGGTACCACTTCCTTTGCAATCTATAGTTTCTGTCCTCAGTTAATTCTGGGCTCCTAAGAATAGCGGCTGTGGTATGGTCATGAGTGAGGGCAAATGAGACTCAAGATGGTTTTAACCCTGAGCTCTGCGTGGCACCAGCTCTCCTCATGATGGGCCTGCTTTCTTGTCCCAGTTCTTACACTGTAAGCTTTCATAAGCCTTTAAGACCTTGAGCCTCTGGGGTAAAAAGCTACAAGATAAGGCTGCTTCCTGGTACAGTGGCATTGAAAATTGTTCTCCCTAAGTCTGATCTAGCAGGCAACTGGTGGGAAAGTCGATACCTTTCCTTACCCAGTTCCCCAAAACTTTAAAGTGAACCCTCTTGCAAGGTGTTACACAAGTTTATCCTCTGAATAGATGATGCTCTATATGGTCTGCTCTCAAGTGGAAGCCAGTCTTCTTGATCTCAGGCAGTAAAATATCTTTGCTGCTTCTCCTGCACTGAGCTCAAGGTGGCAGAAATTAAGTATAAAGCAAATTTAAAAAGTACAGCACCCATTCAGTAAATATGCCCTTCTCAAGCAACCGGTAAGTTGCCAAAAGCCTGCTGAATTTGTTTTAAAAGTCTACCCATGATGCCTCTATATATTATTTTTAGAACTGGAGGACCTAAAGGTGATAGTGCATCTGCAGTAACCGCAAGGGTAGATTTCTGGAATGCCCTGGAGGCAAGGATACCGCCAGACCAAGTTCAAAACATGGCACCCAGATTGGTTACTAGGGGTGACCATATTACACCAATATGAAAAGTGGTGTGATTACTTTATAGCCACCCCTCCATTTTCACGGACTTGAAATCCATGGTCTTGATTATTCATGGAGAGGCAAGCCCCATTGGTTAATATGGTGCGCACGGGAGTTTCCGTTTTTGCAAGGGGGGCTGGAACGGATCCTCTGGGGAAACAGGAACGATTGTATTAGTTTCTGGGCAAGGCACAAAGTGTTGGTTATTATCTTTAAAACCCTACATGGTTTGGGTCCAGGTTACCTACAGGATTGCTTTCTCCCATATACAGTAATCTATCCCATTCACTCCCTTAGGACATTTTGTTCCTCTGCCCTTACACCGTGGAATGACTTCCTGGGAAAGAAAGATTTGTCAGCTCAAGGGGCTATCTGAGTATAAATCTGTCTCTTCTGGCCAGATTATTTTAAAATTAAATTATTAAATTACATTTGAAAATATTTATTGATGGGTTTTAATGTGCATTGGTTTTATATTTTTTATTGTTGTATTGATTGTAAGTTGTACTAAGTGTCTTTTAAGGTTGTAATCCCGCCTCGATCCGTGGGAGAGGCGGGAGCTATAAATAAACTATATTTTTATTCTTATTATTCTTATTATTATATTCCCTTTTAACTGATTCCACATCTTGATCCATAGGGAGAGATAGGTAAAAAGCAACAACACATTACAGTTGGCCCTCCACATTTGCTGCTTTGACTTTTGCAGCTTAGATTATTTGCGGTTTCGAGTAATACGTTCTCTAGGAATCTCTAGGTCCTCCAGCGCAACTCTGCCAGACGTTGACCATAGAGTTGCACTGAAGGACCTGGAGATTCCTAGAGAGGTGTTCGCTCAGGTGAAAAGTATGGTGGATATTTTTTTACCTGCGGGGGCCCTTCATGCCTCCCCCATGGGGTGGGGCCACTGTATTGATCCCTTTATTTATTTATTGGATCCCTGGGCTTAAGTCCTGCCTTACTCCTCCAAATGGAACTCAAGGTGGCTAATAGTAAGAAATGAATAAAGTACAACTGAAATCCAAAACCAATCCAAATAATTACAACACAGATAAAGTAAAAGCACCGTTTAAGTCTTATTAATAAGTAGCCACCGAGAAGATCCTGTCTTCACCAAAGGAATAGCTGGAGTTCTCTGATATTGTCAGCTACTATCCTTTTTGCTATTTGATATAGTTTCATCCGTGTCAAGATACGTGCATAATTTGCTGATTTGGAACCTTTAAAATGTAAACAATGTACAAGTTAGAGCAGTGATGAAAATAAAGGAGAATTCATTTCTGAATTCTCTTCCTTTTGCATTTCATGACTTTGGTATGTGACTCAAATGTTAACATGGTTGTGTGAGGCTGATTCTGATTCATTCAGCACCCTCCCATAGTGTTGCCAGGAGAAATGAAAGGCGGTTGCTTAGCATACTCTGCAGTTTACCTTACTGTTTAAAAATAGAAGTTGTAGCAAGTGGAAGCTATGGTTTTTCCCACCCAAAACAGGGTGTGTGTGAAACACTCCCCTTTCCAGCCCATGTACAAGAGCCAAAAGGTTGATTCACTGTGCAGTCCTTCCTTCCCGCCGCTGCTTTTACGATGCCATAGCGACCGTGCAAAAGCCAAATCCATATTTTCTTTTGTTTTACTCTTTTCTCTTATAGGAAGCTTTTCAAAGCAAGACACTCCTAGGGATTGTAGTTTGTTGTGACACCAGAGCTTTCTGACAGAGAAGGCTAAATATCTCACAAAATTATACATCCACCCAGAATTTCCTAGCATTGAGCTAGGGCAGTTAAAATGGCCTTAAACTGGATCATTTTGGACCACAGTGGCTGACCTTGGAAATGCATCTGGGGAGCAGATCTCCCTCTTTTTCTGCTAAGCTGTGGCCTCTGTACAATCACATGTAGCAACTAGAAGGATCTTGTAGGACCTTTGAAACTAAGGGATTGTCCGCATGGGCCAAAAGGCCTGGATTCTCACCAGCTTTGCACCATCTAGATCACACAACACAGGCTGAAATCCTTGGGGCAGCCTTTATCCTGGGGTAAAATGGCTTCAGTTTTCTGTGAGTGTATCAACTGGGCTTTGTACTCAGCCCCTGTTCATGCTCCTTACCTTGCCAACAGAAGAAGCCCCCCCCCACCATGTCTGATGTGGAAATGGGGGGGGGGGCTGGCCACGTGGATGGAGCTAGGCACCCCATTTCCACATTAGACGTAGTGACGGAGTGTGTGTGCTTCTTCACACGCCTATCCTGGTCCTGAGTCGATGTAGGGATGGGTGTGTGAACACCAGCCTGTCCTTGCGCCAACGCAGGGACCAACTTTAGTAAGTACTAGGGCCCAGATAGCATGAGCTGAGCCTGTGCTATCCTGGCACATCTGCTCAAGTCCCAGCAGAAAGAAATAAAAGCTGGCAGCATGAACATTTGTACGCTAGAGTCTACTTCCTCAGGTGCATGGGTGTCCAAACCCTGCATCTGAGGAAAGGGACTTGAGTCTACAAGAGAGTTTCAGTTGCAAGATGCCCTTGCGTACTGATTTTCCAGACTAACAGGGCTGTGTCTTTGAATTCTGCCATGTAGTGACTACAGTGCTCTGAAGCTCTTCAGTTCAGTGATTATACACACTATCTGTGGGAGGAGAGAGTGTGCCAACAACATGCGCTTCCTGGTCTCTGCCACCTGACACCCTGTAAACAAATGCAATTAGCTTATGGATAGTGAATTCCTGAGTAGTGTGCATCTGATGCCTGCCAGGGAGGGCCTGAGCCTGAACCCTCAGCTTGCCTCCTTTTTTCTTTTCACTCTCTCTTCTGGATGGCATCTCAAGGTTGCTGTTGTTACTGCTGGGGGTCATTTCATAACATTCAAGGTTGGTGATAAGAGTTGGACAACATGATCTTACTCTTCCTGTTCTTTGCCTCAAATCTCTTGTCTTCTCCAACTGACAAGGCTAGGGCTGCTCAGTCTCTGGTACTGCCTTCCTTTTTCTTGAGTAGTTTATAGCTCTGCCTCAGCCCATAGTTGTAGACTTTCAGAGTAGGAGTGTTTGATCATCCCACAGGGTAGGAGTATCTACTGGAAACTTGGGGTTGGAAAAGGGGAAGGCAGAATGTGGAAGTCAGTGGGAGCAACAGAGCAGAGCTTGCATGCTGCTCAGACCAGCTAGGCATCATAACCTGTGAGGTTTTAAAGTGGGATCTCTGAGTTTGGTTGGATTCCTAGGACTTTACCATAGGATTAGAATACAGGTGGAATTAATTTTGTAACTATTTCAGGGCCTGCATCTTGTTTTTTTAATTCGGGCACCAGTCATGCCTCTATAAACAAAAGGAGAAAAGGACAGAATATCAAAGTTTGGGAAATACTGGCTTAGAAGAAAAAGAAAAGGTGAAGCAGCAGAACAGGGGAAAAAGAGGGAAACACCAGATAATTTGTATTGAAGTAGTCAGCTTGTGCTGCATATAAAAACTGTCCCATGATTCTTTATACCTCTCTTTTGTACCTTGATTTTCACATCTTAGCAGTGTTACTGTGTCTGGCTTGAGTCTTCCTGAGAGATCTGTCTGTATCTGAAGGCCTCTTTCCATTTTAAGTAACTGAAGCTATGCTGTTGGTTGCTTTTGTAGCTCAAGGGTCTTGGAAGAATATATGAAATACTTCTTTGTGGGGTTTACCAGGGACTGTCAGATGTCTTTGTAGAGGTATTCTTTGGTTGCATTCCTTTGTGTGCTTTCCTGTATATGTCTAGCTATAGCTTACTTTTTTTGAGGAAATAGGTAAACAGTTCACTATCTCTTGGAATGGGTGCTCCAAGTTTGGTTTACCTGTGGCCCCCAAGTTTTTTCAGTCCCTGAAGGAGATTTTACTTTTAAGCAAAAGTGCTTTGAAACACGTTGTCGGGAAAGTATGTATGCAAAAGTCCCAAGTTAAAGCTGGGGTAGACTTCTGGTTATCTCCCATTTTTACTTTTAACAAATTTACTTGTTTTCAAGCCTGATGTGACTTGCAGAGGGACCTAATAGTTCTCAGAATCACCCCCCAGCAACGTAGAAAGTCAGAAATGGTGGCAGATAGCTTCTTTCTCTTTCTTGTGCACTCATCTTCTCCTTTCATTTTACCCCCAGAATTTTGCCCTGCACATTGTACCTTCTTGGAAGCACCGCTCATGGTACACTCCACTGCAGCCGGACTGAGGCATTCCGGGATGGCAGCTAGCTGATGGATGGCTGAGGATGACCTTGACTGACAGACTGCGTGAGAAGATATCAAGGGCGTTCTACAGCCACGGCCTGCTCTGTGCTTCCTACCCCATCCTCATCATTCTCTTCACGGGAGTCTCTGTCTTGGCCTGCTGGTAAGGGCTCTCTTTCAGAATATCTGTTGTATTGTTGTTGGGGGGGATGTAAGTCTTTGCAACTTTGTTCTCATAGCCAAGGATGAAGGATTTAACCATTTTGCTCCATGCTGCAACAAAGTTCTCAAAAATTGTTCAGTTTTCAAACACTGTTCGCAGATCAGGAATTGTTGTGTGCCTTCTAGTTCACTTCTGAATTTACAGCAACGCTGTCATGGGGTCTTCTTTTGGCAATATTTGTTCAGAGGTGGTTTGTCTTTGCCTTACCCCTGAGGCTGAGAGTATGTGACTTGCCCAAGGTCACCCAGTGGGTTTCTGTGGCTGAGCAGGGATTTGAACCCTACTTTCCAGAGTCTTAATCCAACACTTAAGCCATTAAATCACGCTGACTCTCAAATTGCATTTTCTGCCCAGAAAACCATATTTTCTGTGTGGGAAGCTTGCCATCCAGGATTTCTCCGTCATATAAGATTCTCTTTATCAGGGTTTTCAGACATTTGGGAAAGGCCTTCTATCTTGTTCCAGAACTGGTTCTCATTCCAGACCCTTCATAGTGTTCTTTCAGTACCTAACACTGACACACATTACTGCTATAGTGTGAGCTTTATTGGAGGTAAGTGATAAAGCAGATGATGCACAGCAAAGAAGCCTTACATCACTTCTGTTGCTAGATTCCTCCATCCCTTCACAGCCAATGGTAGAATTGGGCCCTTGACTTTATCCTTCAGTTAAAGCTGATGACAATTTGGGTTCCCAAAGGTTATTTGGTACAGAAGCAAATTAAAATAAAACCCTCAAGCAAGATTCATCTTCCCACCTCCAATTAGCTATGAGAACTGAACAAGCAGATTAACAACAGAGAAAAATTCATGCTTTTCTAGTCTGTTCCCAGCCTTTGCAGCTTTTCCCAGCCTCAGACTGCAAAGTGAATACAAAAAGTATCCAGCAAAGTAACTGATCCAAGATTACTTTTTCATGCCACTGGGCAGCTGCGGACATTTGGCTCTGATGATAACAAGGGCTCTAAAATTCCATCTGCTTGATGGCAGTGGCTTGATTTGGATTTCCTGCATGGCAGGGGGTTGGACTGGATGGCCCTAGTGGTCTCTTCCAACTCTATGATTCTATGATTCTATGATTCTAACTCACTATGCCTTCTTTGTCTATGAGTCAAATATTGTTGGATATTCTTTCCATCCCTTTTGGATGCTGGGTGCATTGTTGTGTCCACTGTTTTTTTTAAAGGGTTAAAAATATTGACATTCCCCAGCCTGTGGAGTCTTCACAGGTTGTGATAAAGCAAGAACCTCCCTCTCTGCTGAGTTCTTTTGGGATAAGAGAGCTTGCAGGACAACCTGGTTATTGTGTGTGACTCATAGAATGATAGACTTGGAGAGGGCCCCGTGGGTCCAACCTCCCACTCAGTGCAGGATCTCTAGCTAGACAAGCTTTCCCAGCAGGGAGCTGTTCCATCTACTAAACTAGTGGCCTGATCAAAAAAAGATACCAGGTTAGTTTGGCAGCACTAGTTGGCTCCTTCCAATCATTGCATTGCCATCAAGATACTTGCAGACTCCTGTATAATCCATTATAATATTTTTCCTTGCTATTGAGATCTGGCTGACTTGCCTGTAGAGTCCTTTTTGACCTTTTTGAAGAGAGGGACAATGTTTACTGATCTCCAGTCTTCTGGCATCTCAGCTGTTCTCCAAGATTTCTCAAAAATGATGGCAGGTAGTTCTGTGAATATGTCAGCAAGTTCCTTCAATATTCTGGGATGCAGTTCTTCTGGCCCTGCAGATTTGAACTCATTTAGGCTAGCTAGGTGATTCTTGACTATCTCCTTATCAGTCTTGTGTGTCTCTTTATTGGCTCTTTAAAATTTTGCTGCTGGCTGCTTGCAAATCTCTCCTTCATTCTGATCCATTTCCTCATGATGTGCAACAAAATCCTCTTTTGTGGTTTACTAGGAAGCTGCCACCTCCCATCAGGGTCAATCTGGAAAGCATTTCAAGCCTTTACCAGTGGCTGAGGAGGTGACATCTAGAAGCTCTTGGGGAGATGATCTGCTCTTCTTCTTACACTTGTTTAAATTACTCATTAATTCTAGAGGCACTCAGAGGGCAGGGTCTCAGTCAGAAATGAAGGGCAAATTACCAGATGGCAGTAGGATTTCTCAATAGGATCTTATTGCACCATAGATAGCAAAATCCTGCAAAAACTTCAAAGATGCCATGCAATACGCAGGCTGTGGCCAGTTTTTGGAGGAGGGTAATGTGAAAGGCATCACAGGGAGAGTTTCAACTGCCTGCAAGTTTAAACGCTTTGCAAGTTGGAGAGGGAACCTCAATATGAACAAAGGTTTGCTGACACACTATGTGTGACAAAACACCTAAATTTTGGGAGGTTTCTCTCCCCCCCCCTTATTCTTTATTTTCAAAGAGGAAAAAATAAATTCTTTTGTTTAAACCTTTTCCCTGTCCTGCTTGTCTTCAATAGTTGTGACTAGTTGGTTGTGCATGTGGCCATGAGTGAGTAACAACAGCATCAGCGTTTGGTGTGAATATGACACAGTATTAGTCAGCAATAAATGGAACAGTGACCTTTTGGTCAGCCTTGGCAGCAGGAGAAAGTGCCCTGCTCCCTTTCACATGAGTAACCACTGCGGGGTAACAGGCATGGAGGAGAATAAAGAAGTCCAGGCAAAATAAATTTTCTTTAAATGGAAAGTCTCTTTTCCCAAGCGGCTTCCCCTGCCATGGGCTCTGAAAGGATTGTTCCAGTGGAAGGAGGAATGAGGCAAGGGAGAGTGACATGGAACTCTATGTACTGTCTGGATTCATAAAATGCAGGCCCCAGTCACCTAAGGCTGTTTCCTTTTTATATTCTGCTCTGGTAAAGTCCTGGAAATTTTTTACTTGTTGTATTTATTCAGGTTTATCCCAGAGTTGGTTAAGAAGGGCTGGAAACTGAAAGGCAAGGTGAAATGTTGGAACTATGAGAGTAGCTCAACAGTGGACAGATCTTAAAACTGAATCTCTTTCTTTGGAGATTTAAGCAGAGCTCTTACAAAAGTTTCGGTCACTTTTTAAAGAGCCCAGTCTTTTAAAGTGTATTTGGAGACTCTCTTTTTTCTCCTATGGGAAGCCTCTCTTCTGGCATCCATTAGGGTGTGTTTTAGGTTCAGGATTTCTACTCTTAAAAGGATTCTTTGGGGAATCATATGATTTTATTTATTTATTGAATTAATATTTCACTTTTCTCCCAAATTGAGATTCAAGGTGACTTATAATAATTTTAGAAAGGTCTAGTTAAAACACGAATTTGCAAGAGTTAACAAGAATGTAAATATCAGTATTATTGAAAACATGATTAAAGATAGCTAAAAGCTCTTAAAACATAAGATTTTATACACATGATTTTACACACACACTACAGCTCCATCATTAATCTTCAGAGGTCCGTTTGAATAAAAAGTCTTCACCTTCCAGTGGAAAGAGAGCAGGGAGGGGATAACTGAACCTTCCACAGAGAAAGATCTCTTTCAAGTCCTTGCCAAATGCAGCTGTGAAGATGGTGGGCCTGCTGCTCTGCAGATTTTAGAGCTCAGCCTGGCTTATATAAAGGAGGAAAGGTCTTTCAGATGCCCTGTACCAAGGTCAAAATTAGCACCTTGACTTCTGCCTGGAAATGGACGATAGCCGGCGCAGCTGTTTCAACAGGGAAGTCACATGATCCCTATAGCCAGCACCAGTCAATTGCTTGGCTGCAGGATTTTGAACCTGCTGAAGTTTCTGAACAGTTTCCCAGGACAGCTTCTAGTGCAGTGTGTTACAGTAGTCCAAGTGGGATGTAATCAAGACATGTGTCATTGTGGTCATAACTTGGGCTTGCTTTTTTTTTTGTTAAAAAAGGGCCTGTTTTCTTCCTTGCAGCTATCCATTGCTGAAACTCCCGTTACCTGGCACTGGACCTGTGGAATATACAACCCCTGCAAAGGATTACTTACAGCCTCCAGCCTACTCAGCACACCAGCAAGGAGAGCCAAACGAAAGGCCTGACTGGGTATGGTTTCTGCAATGCTTGGGATTAGCAAGTGGGCAGTTCGGAGCTTGCTTGGCTCAGCTCAATTGTGGTAGTAGCAGAGGATGTGGAAACCAGTTTTATCTGTTTATCTGTATTACCTAGCATTAACCATTTTAGAATAGCCTTTTTGTTTCTTTTTCTGCTTTAAGGAAAACCCACAATGGCTTTTGATGTCTGGAACAGTTTTCCATCCATCTCCCACCTTTAAATCCCTTCTCAAAACTCAGCATGTGACCATTGTGACTGCCTCCTCTCTCTTTGTTAGCTTTTAGCCCTCCCCTCTCCTTTCCTCTCTGATGACCAATGAGAGGTGCCCGCAGCGTTTGTTCTCCACCTTCAACACTTTGCTTAAACCTCCCTCTCCTCCAGTCTCTTCATCTTTCTCTCCTAATGACTTTGCTAACTATTTCATCTCTAAGATTACCACTATTCGCTCTGAGATAGTCCCTCCTGATTCTTCTTCTGCTCTTAATCTTCTATCACCTTCGCCTAACAAATTTTCTGTCTTTCCTCCTGCCTCTTTGGATGAACTCTCTACACTTCTGAACTCTTCCAAACCTGCTACCTGTCCTCTTGATCCTATTCCTACTCGTCTTCTAATCTCTATAGCTCCCTCCTTTCTGCCCTCGCTCCTCCATATCTTCAATCTCTCTCTCTCTACAGGCTCCTTCCCCTCGGACTTCAAACATGCTCTCATTTCCCCAATTCTGAAAAAACCTTCTCTTGACCCCTCCTCTTTGTCTAGCTATCGTCCGATTTCTCTTCTCCCCTTTCTTTCTAAGGTTTTGGAACGGGTTGTCTATTCGCGCTGTCTTGAGTTTCTTGAAGCCAATTCCATCCTTGATCCCTTTCAGTCTGGTTTCCGCCCAAAGCATTCTACAGAGACAGCTCTCACTAAGATCTCGAATGACCTTTTACAGGCCAAGGCTAATGGCCTTTACTCTGTTCTCATTCTTCTCGATCTGTCTGCAGCCTTTGACACTGTTGATCACTGTCTCCTAATTGACATACTCTCTGGCCTTGGGTTCTCAGACTCTGTTCTCGACTGGTTTAGATCTTACTTGTCTGGCAGATCTTTTGCAGTAGTTGCAGGGGGTCTGACTTCTTCTCCTGTTCCCTTATCTGTTGGAGTTCCCCAGGGCTCTGTTCTGGGTCCCCTTCTGTTTTCTCTCTACACACTGTCCTTAGGAAAACTCATCAGCTCTTTTGGTTTTTCCTACCATCTGTATGCCGATGACACCCAGCTGTATCTTTCTGCCCCTGACTTTTCGCCAAGGCTTGAACAGCAAGTCTCATCTTGCCTTACAGCTGTCTCGCAGTGGATGCGCCATCGGCGTTTGAAGCTCAACATTTTCCAGACGGGGGTCCTTTTTTTTTCCTCTAAGCCCAACCTTCAACACTCCTTTTCTGTCTCTGTGGACAACATTTCCATTCAACCAGTCCAGCAAGCCCGCAGTCTTGGCTTTATCTTTGACTCTTCTCTGTCGTGTATCCCTCAGATCCAGACCACAGCCAAGGCTTGTAGATTCTTTTTGTACAATATTGCCAAAATCCGACCATATCTCTCCGCCTCTACTGCCAAGATCCTGGTCCATGCCCTAGTGATCTCACGACTTGATTACTGTAATGTCCTCCTGGCTGGGCTTCCTTTTTCTCACCTCCGTCCTTTAATCTCTGTCCAGCATTCAGCTGCACGCATTATCACTTCCACCCACCGCTCTGACCACATTTCTCCTGTGTTGGCATCCCTTCACTGGCTCCCTCTCCCTTTCCGCATTCAGTATAAGCTCCTGCTGTCGACATTCAAAGCCCTCCATGGACTGGCCCCTCCTTACTTATCAGACCTTCTTTCTCTTCACCTTCCCACCAGGGCCCTCCGTTCTGGTAGTCAAGGGTTCCTGTCTCAGCCCAGGATTTCCTCTGCCCCATCCCGGATTCGCCCCTTTTCACTTGCTGCCCCTCACTCCTGGAACCTTCTTCCTCCACAAGCAAGAGCCATCACTTCTTTAACCAGCTTCAAAACGGAGCTGAAAACCATCCTATTCAGAGAAGCTTTCCCAGGCATCGCATAATTGTCGCTTACTATCTGATGTTCTGTTGTTGGCTGTTTATCGATCCATTTCCTGTATTCCTATGTACTGTATATGTATTATCCTACTTGTGATTATGTATTTTCTCTGGATAATGATTAACCATCCATTATGAAGCCTTGCCCTCCCTCCAGTCCATCTGCCTTGGTCCAGGCCTCGGAGGTTGAGAGGAACTGCTGGACCTCTTACCCTTTCCCTCCACCACTCCCTTCTCCTTCTGTGTCATGTCTTTTTAGATTGTAAGCCTGAGGGCAGGGAACCGTCTAACTAAAAAGATTGCATGTACAGCGCTGTGTAAATTTACAGCGCTTCATAAATAAAGGTTAATAATAAATAATAATAATAATATATTCTAAACTATATATTCTGAATGATTTAGCTACGTTAGAGGATGTGCTGTTGAGCATCCTCTTCCAAAAAGAATCATATCAAAAAAGGAAGCTGCCTTATGCTAGGTCAGACTAAATTGTCTGTCTAGCCCAGGATTATGCGTTCAAACTCTCCAGGTGACTTTTTGGCCCTGCTTCTTCAGTTCTTTTTAAATCAGAGGTGGGGAAAGTGTGACCAAACCTCACTTGTGTAGCCCCCAAACTCTCCCCCATTAAAAAAATTATGGAAGCCTGATTTTGGGGAAGATTGCACCAACCTCTTCCAAACACATGAAAATGTACCACAGTACCCTCCAGCCCTCCCAGTGCCTCCTTTTTTTGGTGACATGATAGCCAAAATGATGACTGGAAGTGACATAATGTCATGTCTGGCCCCCATTTTTGCTGACATATAGCTGAAGAAGTTGTGTGGGGTTGTGTCAGAATGTGTGGCCCATGAGGAAAGGGGTGGGGGGTCTTGTTTGACCCCTGGGCATGATCACAGTTGCTTGTCTACTTTTTAAAAAAAGGTGCCAGAGTTGAACCTGTGTAAATTGTGTGCTTTACCAGCAAGTTAATCTCTGTCTCCTGCAGCAAAAGAACTAAATCACAGCGAGGCTTGGAGACAGTTTTTAAATAAATTAGCATAGTATGTAAAGGGTCTGGAGCACATGTGCCCTGACTGCTCTCTGCACTGTGATTTCTTTCCTGATATTGGCATGTTTCCCTGTCTCTCACTCTGTTTCTCCCTCCAGTACACTGGTGCTCCTGTGGCCTACATCCAGCAGGTCCTGGTGAAAGCCACGGTCTCTCCCTGGCCGACAACATTCCTGGCTGTAGATGTGTTTCGGTCACCGCTTTCCCGGGTTTTCCAACTAGTGGAGGAAATCAGAAATCACGCCCTGCGAGACGGGTAGGTGACTTTCAGTGAGCGGCAAAGATGGCTTGCTTGTGTTTACCTTGACATTTGGTACTCCCCAGATGATTGCAAAATTGCACTTTTATTGAGAGACAGAATTGTACCTTTACCTGTGAGGAGCTTCCTCAGGCTAGTAGAAAATGGAGTGTCAGATAGAGAATTCAGCATCTTCAGACTTTCTGATGTCTGACTTCAGTTAATTAATCGTTCTAATGTTTTTCTGAATTACCCCTCTGCTGAGAGAGTGTTCATGGCAACTGTTAACCATAAAATAATAAATACCATGTACACAAAATAGAATTGATAGTACACAGTGGCCTTTATTGTTAGTCTAACCTACTGGGTTTACAGGAATGTTGATTTACAAATCGGTGGGTCTTCTCTGTAGGAAACTATTGACTAACCCATTTCCCAATAATTAGTAGGGTTACTCTACTTGGGACTAACAACTGGATTTAAGTCACTCATTGCAGTAAAGCAGGGAATCCTCCAAAATCAAGGGTTTAGGAGGATGCTTTTAATTTCACTTTTGTTTTTGTGGAAAACTTCCATTGGTCAGAGGGCATTGGCCACCTCCATTCTCATCCTGTCTTTGTTTTGTGTCAGGCTGCAAGGCTTTGTGTGCTCCTAACACAAGAACATTTTTGTGCTGCCTTTTCCCATTTTGGTAGAAAAGGTCAGAGTCTTTTTTGTGCAGATATTAATGCATACAGTTTTGGCATTGACCAGAGCAACTTGTACATATTTTTCAAATGTACAGGGTGTTTTTTTTTAGTTCCTTGCATTTTGGTATAAGCATGGTTAAGGGCACATTTTAGTTCTTTGAGACACACTGCAGACTTCAGAAATATAAAGATTTTGGAGGCTTCGTGCACACTGTCTTGCAGTGAATCTCACGAGATCCAAAACAGATCTATTTGTCATTTTGGGTAGCTGGAAAGCAGGCTGTTTTAGTGCTAATGTACATCAGTCTGCAATGGGATGCTGCACCAGGGAACAAAAAAATACTATCCGTTTTTAAATCAGAGCTCTGATAGAATTGGCTCTGTTTTATCTCCTTTCTTGCCCTTAGTCCTGGTACTTAGAACTACTTAGCTGCACATTATCTCATCTGTGGTGAGTCCATGTGTCTTTGGGCAATGCAAAATTCTGGCTGAGGAGGGACACCATCAGGATGTGAAGTTCATTTTATGAATGAAGAGAGGAACAATCTTGCTTTTTAGAAAACTGACCAGGAGTTTTTTTTAAAAAAAGCATTCCAGACATGGATGCCTGACCAGTGGCTGAGAGAGATTAACCAAGGGATTGGCTGGTGTTTGTCCATTTGTACTCATGCTTCCAATCTTGGTTTCTTTCCAGCTCCACTATTAAAAGTTTGGAAGAAATCTGTCTCCAGGTAACAGACCTCCTGCCCAATTTAAAGAAGCTTCAAGGCCTGCTTCCTGAGCATGGCTGCCTCCTGCTGTCCCCAGGGAACTTCTGGCAGAATGACCAGGAGCACTTTAGGGCTGACCCCGATATCATTAAAACCATCCACCAGTATGAACCAAAAACACTACAGACCTCGGCTACCCCGAAAGGTAGGATCCCTTGAATGACAGGCTTGGGGTTGTTTTGTTTGGGTTCCAGCTAGTTTCCACCTCTCATTTCCAATCTGTTGGAATAAATCAAGGATAGGCAACTGCAGGGAAATCAGGGACAAATTCTTCTCCCAGACCGTCCCCGCCACAGCAAGCCCAGACTCCTCATTGACATATTCAGTCCCTCTCAAAATGGCAACTAGAAGTGGTCATGTCACTTCCTGTCACCATTTTGAAAGGGGCTGCAGATAAAAGCAGAAATATGGTGAAGTGGAGGATTTTTTGGTGGGGGGGGGGTTGGATAGAATTGGAGGTGCATGGTTTTGCATCTTTAGCACGTTTAGGGACTTTCTGCATGATTTTCAGGCAAAAAACACCAAAAACTGACAATTTTTTTTAAAAAAAATAGAGTTGGGACTGGCAGAGGGTACGAGGGGCTCCAAAAGTAAGATTTCAGGCCACATATTTCCCACTCCCGGTGTAAATAAATCAGTAGCAGAATTCACCAAAGCAAATAGATAAGCTGCCTTCCTGGTCTTGTCACTTTCAAGCCACGGTCCTCCTGTTTCCTCAGATCTGCTTTTTGGAGTTCCAGGGAAGTACAGCGGGGTGAACCTGTACAACCGGAAGCGAGTGGTCACTTACACCATCACCTTGGTTCTCCAACGTTATGATTCCAGGTAGGCCCTGGAAGGATGACATCAGGATTCATTGCCTAGGTTCTTGGCAAAATGACTACCACTAAGAAAAGTTCCTTTGTTTCTATACTCTAGATTCCCTTCTTTGACTTTACTGTTGTGTTTCAAGACCCTAATAGTGCCTACTATTATATATTTCTGTGGGAACTTAAAGTTCATATCAGTTCTCAATTTGTCAAGCATGTCCATTTTAAAGTCAGGTTTTACACTCTTAAGTAGCAACAAAACCAGTTACTGATTGTGTGAACACCTACATTTTGAGGTCATACCTTGAAGAACATGTGCTGGTGCACAGTTCAGAACCAGTGAAATGCCAAGCTTCTTTTGACTGCTGCACAAATTAGAAAAATACTGCCCATGCTGCTGAGTATCATCCATGCCCTGTAATTAAGGTAAAGTAATTAAAATTTAAACATGAACAGTTCATTTTTTCTTTCAGCTATGCCTGCGCCACATGTACCTGCTGTGCAGAGGTATGAGTGGCCCGCAATTTAATGCCACACGTACGAATAATTTTTAAAATGGTTCTGACATATTACAGAATGTCTGCACTTGGTGGGGGACATTGATGGGGGAGGAGGAATGAAACTTCTATCTTTACCCACTTTATTCTTACAATCCCTGTGACAGTTCACTCTTTCTAAGTTGGCAGAAGTGCTGTTCTTAGTTTTGCATGTCGCCCTCACAGAGATTTTTGTGGCCTCTGGACTATGCCCCCTGCCCACACAGCCTCAGATTTTGGCTTTTTTATGGCCCCCGAATGTCTCCCAGCATCCTCTGGGGCATGTGGGTCCATTTTGGCATCTCCCTAACAGGCTGTTTATAATAATGATGATGATAATATTAATAGCAACAACAATAACATTAGCAATAGCAACAGATGGGCTAAATTATGTCCTAATCCCCCTGAGGGCACTGGAGGGCATTTTGGTGTAGAAAATATATTAATCTTTTTAATGGGGAATGGGAAGCCCTCTAGGGTTACCTGGAAAGCCAATGCAGTCCCCAAACCCTAGATGGTGTTTTGCGTCAGTCTGAGGATATTGCTAATTGTGTTGGGGTGTGTGCGTGTTTTAATGACGTATGTTTTTATCTGGTTTTAATTTTTTTCTGGTCAATTAATTGTGTTTTATCTTTTGTATCTTGTGGATTTATAACAGTATTTTTTTAATCATTGTAAGCCGCTTTGAGTGGCAATCTGGAAAAAAGGCAAGATAGAAATTTATATAATAATAATAACCCTCAGCCCCTGGGACAGGCCTCCTTAGAAGCCCCTCTGGCTTTAGTAGTGACCTGTTGAAGTCCCTGAGACCTTCCTACGGAAAGGCCTGTATTAGGGAAGGGAATCGGGCACCAACATTGGCCTCCTTTCTGCTTCTGTGGCAGGTTCCTCTCCAGCCTCCGCTCCCGCCTCAAGATGCTGTACCCCAGCCCCAACTGCACCCTGCGGGAGGAGCATATCATCCACGTCCATTTCAAGGAGGAGATTGGCATTGCTGAGCTGATCCCCCTCGTCACCACATACATCATCCTCTTTGCTTACATCTACTTCTCCACGCGTAAGTTTGAGGGGTTTGAGGAGGGCCTCTAGCCCCAGACCTCTCTTTCTCTCCTTTGAAACAGGCTGGAAGAGGAGACTCATCCCCATGGCCTGTCTGAGCAAACAAATTTAATAGGGTTAAAAATCCTTATATTTCAGAGACCATCCTTATTTAATAGCTGAGCCAATGTTTGGCCTCTTTGGGCTCAGTTGCCTTGCATCCTTTGGGGTGATACATTGTACAAGAACAGCTTTGAATGAGTGCCACCCTAGGTAAGATCAGTGTGCCTAGGCATACAGACAGACCCACACACCTTTCTGGCCTTCAAGTTGTGAAGAGCCCTTGGTTGTCTTTTCCCTTTATATGAAGAGCTGATATGTGAGTTTTGCCTCTGTCTTTTGACACCATCCAATGTTTCCTCCCTCAGGCAAGATTGACATGGTGAAATCCAAATGGGGCCTGGCTTTGGCTGCAGTTGTGACGGTTCTTAGCTCTCTCCTCATGTCTGTTGGTCTGTGCACTCTCTTTGGTCTAACCCCTACGCTCAATGGAGGGTAAGTGTCTAAGCACAGATTAACTGGTGCAAGGAATGTTAAGGTGGGCCCAAAGAAATGACAGTTCAAAGATTCAAGGAGGCAGTCCATTGAATCTGACATTATTCCCAACACCCTCATCAGGTACCTTCTGCTTTTGCTGTTTCTTTTAGCACTCATAAGCTTAGTTTAGACAAAGGAAAGCCAGGTGTGGAGATCCTATGTTTTTCATATCATAAAAGCATGACTGTTTGGCTAAGGTATCCATCTAGATCTACATTCTTTTTTGCAGTTATCTCTGCAAACTTTTTAAATTTGGATTCCATTCCTGTAAAACCTGCACCTACTAATTTCTTGAGGGGTGCCATGTTTCTGTGCTTTAAAAAGGAGTGCTTTTCAACCCACATGGTTGGGGAAATGAGCTAAAGCAGTAACTACATTCTGGAAGAGAAGCAGAACACTTGCCTGGTTTATGTAAAGTCGAAGGCTTTCATGGCCGCCATCCATAGTTTTTTGTGGGTTTTTTGGGCTATGTGGCCATGTTTCAGAAAAGTTTCTTCCCGATGTTTCACCAGCATCTGTGGTTGGCATCTTCGTCAGGAAGAAACTTTTCTGGAACATGACCACATAGCCCGAAAACCCCACAAAAAACTATATTAAAAAAATTTACCTGGTTTAACTCCTCTGCTGCCTGCCTTATATAAAGCTAAGGGGAGAAGGAAAGAGAAGCCCCTCTCCAAGAATTGGGGAGGGGGGGCTGGGTGGATTGCAGAGTACCTCCCAAAAGGCCTTGAGATATGCTCAGTCCTTTCTCTTCCCGCAATCTGTCTGCCTTCTGTCAGACCCTTGCACCTTGGTCATCTTAGGTAAACAATTACGCAAGCATGGAAGAGTGTTGCTGCTCCACATGGCCTTCACTTTGTAACAACGGAACACAGGCTGTATGAGGGACAAGCTGGATGGTCATTGACTGGTGGCACTGAGGACACCTTGGATCCCTGCCGTGTTGACTGAGAGCCCAGCTATCTGATTTGCTCTTTTGTTGGCTTGCAAACCTTTGGCATCTGAAATATGTTTTGCCAGATGTCTTTGAAATATATTGCTTTCCTTCCTAAGTGTGTTTATTTTACAATAAGCACCAGTCTTGATCTGGGAAATCTTGTTTTATTGGATTTATGGGAAAAAATCATTTCAAGATGTGAGTTGCTTTGCCCACTATGGCCAGGCAAGTACCATTTCTGTCTTTGCTCCTTCCCCATAACAGCCTGTTCCTGACCAGAGGTTCCAAGGTTAGTCTCTGCATTTATTTTTGTTTTCTTTCTAGGGAGATTTTCCCTTACCTAGTGGTTGTAATTGGCCTAGAGAATGTGTTGGTTCTCACCAAATCTGTCGTTTCCACACCAGTCGACCTGGAAGTGAAGTTGCGGATTGCGCAAGGTATGTGCAGTTCAGAGTGGAGCAAAGATGGTGAGTTGTGCCAGGCCCTTGGCTCATCTAGTCTAATGTAGGCAACTGTTGAGGGGCTAAGGAATTGCATTAGTCGCCTAGGTGATATTGGAGGGCTGCATTCCCCCCTCCAAAAGTTTTGAAAATTATTCCCCCCCCCCCCCCCCCGGTGTACCCTAAAGAGTATGGAGACAAATTTGCCTCCCCCCCCCCCCCCTGCACTTTGTTTTAGACCCAAGAGAGACCTTGGGTCCTGTCAGTCAACTTCCGACTTACTTTCTGTTGGGGAAAAAGCCTCTCCTGGACCTATAACCCAGAGAGCCAAAAATGTGATCAGGTGCCCCCAAGAACATTTAGTTTAAACCCCCCTCCCAGTTTTGAAGGGCTGCAAGGCCACACTCTAGCCATCTTTAATCCAGCTCACCTACTTTGATTATCTGTGGTTTGCCACATTCCTTCCTCCATTCAGAACCTGAACCATCCTTCTTTTGTGAAAGCTCTTGCTGTTAGTTGGCTTAGAGGAAGGCACAGGCCCAGAGCAAAGACTGGACAATTTTGCTTTTTTGCGACTGCAGTCAAGCCCAAAAATAAGCGCACCAGATCTTCCTCCATTGCACTTTGTTTGGGGTTTGGGGTTGAATGCAGGCACAATCCGTTTTCTGAGGTTTAGGGATTCACAGAATGTTAGGTTTGGAAGGGATTACAAGTGCCATCTAATTTAGCCTTCTGCCATGCAGGTATACTGTCAAAGAAAGACACCCCCCTTGCAGAGTGAACCTCATAGAGGCAAAACCAGTTATAGTGAGGAAAAAACAGGTTTTCTGCTTCCTCTTGAATGCCATATAGCCTAGGTTTCAGAAGCAGAGGCATGAAATCACAGTGTGAAGGCACCTGTCTTTAACAGAAGAGCATTTTGGACTACCTTGGGCTTTGTTGACTTTTGGGTTTGAGCTGTTCAGGGAGTTTATTTAATTGGTTAAGTGCCACAACCTTTCAAGATGCTCGTGTCTTAGATACTTTCAATTTGATAGGCATGCTACAGGTTGAGTACCCCTTATCCAAAGTTTTGTATTTTGGATGTGTTGGGATTTTGGAATACCTGTATTTGCGTATACACAATGCACAAAATATGCAGCATAAATAGTGTAATATGTATGTGAGTCTGGAGAGAGATGCAGGGATCTGTGGAATGGCAAGAATCCAAGTGTAGTGCCTGGTCTGAATCCATGCCTCCCACTACTTCCCAGATCTTCGCATCTCTCGCTAGCCTCATGTCTCTTGCATCTCTCTCTAGCCATGTCTCTCGCTGACCTCACGTCTCTTACCAGCCTTGCAAATACAGTACGTACTACACTATTTGTATATTCTAAAATTCAAAATATTTCAAAATTGACACCTCAGAGAATCATGTCAGTACTCAAAAGGCTTTGAATTTTGAAGCATTTTGAATTTCCAGATAAGGGATACTCAGTCTGTACATACTGAATTTCATTTTTAAAAATCAGTAAAAACATATAAAATTGATTTTCAAAGTACATTTATCTACAGAATTAAAAAACTTTTTAAATTAATTAAAAGACAAAAGGTGTTGTAGAGGAGAGTCCCACTGTCTCCTTCCATTCCTGATCCCTGACCTTGATCTCACTTATAGAGAGATCATGTAGCATCTTTGAGACTAACTGAAATAAAGAAGTTGGCAGCATGAGCTTTCATAGACTTCAATCTAGTTCCTCAGATGCATATAAACAAGTAGACTGAAGTATAGCTCATGCTGCCAACCTCTTTTTTTCAGTGAGTCTCAAAGGTGCTACAAGATCTCTCTGCAAACTAACACGGCCATATCTTGGAATTCTACCACTCTTGATCTCACTTCTTTATCTGCCTCCTTTTTTCCAGGCTTGAGCAATGAGAGCTGGTCAATTATGAAGAACATGGCCACAGAGCTGGGGATTATCCTAATCGGTTACTTCACCCTTGTCCCAGCCATTCAGGTATTGAGAGGTCAGGGAATGCTGGAAGATTTTTTTATCCGATATCACTGGGCAGGCATGTTGGCACTCTTGGTGAACGTTAGGTTGTCTGCTCAGAACCACTTTCTCACTTTCACCTTACATATTCCCTAGCCTTTCATTCTCCCTCCCTGTCATTACAAATGCCAAAACTGGAAGGAAAAGACATATAACCGTGTGATTGTATGTTGCCCTGGATTCACACCTGGAAACAGTCAGTTGCGTCTCTGTACTCCTGATTTGCCATTTCTTGGGGAGTTCTCTTGGAGACTACAGCTGGAGCCTAATAAAGCTGTTGCTGAGCATGTTTTGAGGGGATGGCTGCTGGAGATGCCTAAGCTATTTGTGGTGGAATCTTTTTGTCTTCTGCAGATTGTTTAAAATCAGAAGAGCACTGCATTTGATTGAGAAAATATGTCAGTGAGTTGAGATGCGTGTACCATAGAGAACATGCCAAGTCACTGCTTTAGCAAAAGTGTATAGTTGGCAGAAACAGCCTTGTTGTGACCCACAGCTTCAGGGATCTCGTGTAACCTTCTCCCTTGAAGCCCACTGTAGCATGATCATTTTCAGTACAAGCACTTGGGAAAGTAATGATCACACTTTGTTTTTTCTTCTTCTCTTTCAGTGTGTGTTTATATTTAACATATTGTTAAAACACATGGAGTTTATGAGTTGGAATAGATTTTGAGGTACTAAGAAGAGCAGTCCAAATTCCATGTCTTTGGGCCTAGATGTCTGCATGCTCTGCCTATATTCACAGTGGCTGCTCTGATGGGTTTGCATCTCTGCCCCTTATCATGCTTCCCCCAGCCTGAAGGACACTAAAGAGATAATGAATGGTATAATTGTCAGAGTCCAAGGAGTCCTAGAGATAGGGAAGGAGCTGATTTCACCCAGTCAACCCAGGACCTTGTCACTTAACTGGCTAAGAAGAGGAAGTCCTGCATTCTCCACAGATAGCCTCCTACTGTTAGGCAGTCTCAGATTGTGATCCTCATCAGCCATTATGCTGCAGCCACCAGCAGGAGAGACTTCTGTTTCCCATTGTTGCTTTTGTATCCACACTTGGCTTAGAAGGAGCAGAGAAAGGGTCATGGTACTCTGAAAAAGTCAAAGTAAGAGCTGAGTTGTTTCTACCTCTAGGAGCCACCAGTATTCGGGGCACCTTGGACTCTGTTGGCCTTAGGGAACCTGGGTTTGAGTCCATGCTTTTGACTGGTTAGATCTTTGTCCATATCTCTTCTTGGGAATGGGAAAATGTGGGAGTTGTCCTGTCTCCCACAATCAGATATTAAGAGCTTTAATTTTTGCCATACTGGATAGGCCATTTAGAAACTGTGAAAGTTTTTCAGACTCACAAAATGAAACTAAACTTTCATACGTAGGTATCAGCCAAATTCAGTATGTGTAGCTGTTTTCCTCAATATGGAATGGACTACATTGTCCCTGCCTACTGTATATCTGTTAAACCATAAAGGAGCAACTGAATGGAGGCTGGGAGCCAATTTTGTCTCCAGCCCTTCTGCATGCTGCACCTCTCCACAGCAAGCCCAAAAATCTGTGTTTTCCTCTGCAGTCCTTCCCCAAAACAAGCAACAGTAACTGGTGCTGTGTTACTTGCCACCATTTTGAGAGGCACTGCAGAGGAAATCAGGCATTTGGGGGTAGTATGGGGTTCTGTGGTGCTTGTGGAAGTGGAATGTGGGTGTTTTTGTATGTTTTTCCATGGTTAGGGGACATTTTACATGGTTTTGGTGCAAAAAATTCCCCCAAATTACACCATTTACAAAAGTGGTCTATTAGCCATGTTATAAAGAATTTTTCCAAACAAAGAGTGGCCACTCTGATTCAACATAATGTAAGTGATTACAGAGGGATGTAAATGTAGACTTTTAAGAGTTAAGAGTGTCCTGGTCCTAGACAGGTGAGTCTGTCCATTTTGTTTTCTCTCACTCAGTTTATTAAGTGATCATGTTCTTTTCATTCCAAATATGAAAAAAAAAACCCTGTAAAATTTGGAAAGTTAATCTAAAATACAAACTTTAATTAAATTCTCCCCAAACCTTATTCCTGTTTCAGTTCTCCATGTTGAAAACAGGGATTATTGTATGTTTTTAGTGTCTGGTTTTAATCATTCTTAGCTACCCTCATTTTCATTATGTCAGTGATGTGTGAACACTCCCAAGGACCAGATAAACATTTTTTTAAATAAATCAAATATAAAGATGTATAATGAAAATGTGGTGACTAATCAAACCAAACCTGTAATGTACTTTGAACATCAGCATGTATGAATGCCAAGATAAAATAGGATAATGAATAACAGATAGATTAGGAACCAGAGCATGTATGTTTTTCAGTTTGTGAGAGTTCTCCCCTGATAAGATCAGAATTCTGACGTTGAGCACTGCTGGCCTTTCATAATGCGCAGTGGCGTTTACATAGATTTGGGGGTTTTGTATGCTGGCTATGAACTTATGGGAGTTGTAGGCCAACACCTGTGAAGGCCACCAGTTTGGCTAAGGCTGCAGTGACCTTGTCCCAAGCCATAGTCCCCTGATATCTAGAGTTGTATTTCTTAACCACCTCCCTTATTGGAGTTTCTCTTGAGTGTGCCAACAGCTCCACCTATCTTAACTGCTCAGATTTTTTTAACAGCCCAGCTTGCGCATTCCTGTTGTCTTTATACCAGGAGGTGGGCTGGGATCTCACATAACTGTACTGATAGGCAAGAAGGCTTATGTATACAGGCTGCAATCCTGTATGTTTACGTATAGTGGGACCTGCCCTAGGCTGAGCCATATGACAATACTACATTGCATGTTTGTTTTCTATGTATTTGTTGTTAGCTGCCTTCAAGTTGATCTCGACTCATGGCAACCCCGTGAATGAGACATCTCCAAGCCCCCCTGTCCTCCATTGATCTGCTCAAGTCCTGTAGGCTCAAGCCCATGGTCTTCCTGATTGAGTCTAGCTATCTGGCATGCAATCCCCTCTTTCCCTCTACATTCCCCAGGGTCATTGTCTTTTCGAATGAGTAGTGCCTTCTCATGATGTGACTGAAGTATGACAGCCTCAATTTCATCATCTTGGCTTCCAGGGAGAGTTCAGGCTTGATTTGTTCTAGGACCCATTTATTTATTTTTCTTTTTAGCTGTCCATGGTATGGGAGCAAGTTATGCATTAGTGTAACAATACAGTAATAGCACTTACATATATAGTGATCACCTCAATATGTTAAATTGTTTGCCATATATGTTGTAATATAATTTTGTATTCACATACATTGCTGCTGGAATGGGATCTTGTAGCACCTTTGAGACTAACTGAAAGAAAGAAGTTGGTGACATGAGCTTTCTTAGATTGGAAATAGGCTCAAGCCTAAGAAACTCTTTTCTTTCAGTTAGTCTCAAAGGCGCTACAAGATCCCTTTGCATACTGATTTTTTCAGACTAACACAGGTATGTCTTTGAATACATTGCTGCTGTTTTTTGTTTGAGCCATATGTCACTACTACTGCCACCCTGACTTAATGAACAGCACCTGAAAACTCTCCTGTTCCCACCCAGCCATTTCTTCCTTTGTGGGGAGTGGGCAGGACCGCAGCATCTTGCTGCATTCCCATAGGTAGATGTGAAATGATTCCAGCAGCTGAGACGTCTGGAGGACCCTGTCAGATCTTGATGCTGATGGCATCATTTCGCCTCTGGTTACAGGAAGATGGTTCCACAATCCTGCCTGCTCCCCATGAATCAGGGAATGGCTTTGCAGGGGGATTCAGAGAATGTTCAGTAAGTCAGACATGAGGGCCTTAGAGTATTGCACAGTGAGAAAGGGAATACCAACTGCCACAGCCTTCAGAATAGTACATGTAAGGGAAATGTGCATGTGTGTGTGTCCCTAACAGGATGCCACCTGCACATACACACACCATGCTTCCTTGAAATTCCCTCAGCTCCCTCCTACCTGCCCCTTGTTGACAAGTCATGTCTACCTGGGTTGTGACTGGTATGTGGGGTGGTACCTCTTGATGTCTCCTGCTTTGGCATGGCTCAGTCTGCCAGGAGGAGGCAGATCTGACTAAGTGGATTTTGTTAGCTACAGTCCCTCCTCTCTTTCTCCTCCCCTCCCCCCCCCCCAAAAATACCTTTCAGGAGTTTTGCCTCTTTGCTGTGGTTGGCTTGGTGTCTGACTTCTTCCTCCAGATGTTCTTTTTCACCACTGTCCTGTCCATTGACATTCGACGGATGGAGGTAAGATTTTTGCCATTTTATTTGGAAATTGTTTCTCAGCTGCCTTTTTCAGGGCACCCAAATCCTACAGAGGTGACTTTATGGATTAAACTCCCATTCAGAAATCAAGCATGAGAAATCTCCCAGGTAGAGCCAACTTGGCAGTAGCAACAGCAACTGAATAAAATGATACTTGCCTTTCACTGACTCTCTTGTACAGATGTTTTTTGGGCTCCGCCTCCCTGCAGAAAGTGCTGGAATATTATAGAGTTTTATTTCTTATTTTTTGGCAAGATCAGTTGAGAGAAGATTTTTATTAGTAGTATTATTTTAGATTTGGTTTTTTTTTATTGCTTTTCTCTGAGGATGAGAGAGTGAGATGTGCTCAAGATTAGTCAGCGGATTTCTAGGCTGAAGAAGGGATTCCAGTCCGGTTCCCCTGGAGTCCTAGTGTGGCACTCAAACTAACACATCACAGTGGCTCAGGTGTAATTTGATATCACCAGCAGTATTCCAGCCCCATACATGGATCATGCACTAACTTAAAGGAAGGAAACACTTTTAGCCAGATACAATGTCCTTCTATAAGGCAATGCATGAAGATGCTTAGCACTGGTGTTTTGGTTATTCATTTTATTGGCAAATGACATTTGTCTTCTGATCCCACTTGCTTCCCTTCTCTTGACAGCTTGCAGACCTGAACAAGCGGCTTCCGGCTGAGGCCTGTGTGGCCCCTGCCAAGCCATTAAGCCGCTTCCAGCGATATGAGCGCCAGCCAGCCATGCGACCCGCCACCATGCACACCATCACCCTTCAACCCTCCTCCCTCCGGAATCTGCGCCTCCCCAAGCGCTTGCGGGTGATCTACTTCTTTGCCAGGACCCGGCTGGCTCAGAGACTCATCATGGTATTGTCCTGTGGCAAGAGGGAAACCCTCTGTGGCAGAATGGCTTCTGGGGATGGTGGCTTTAGGATCCAGGCTTTGAAGACTCTGCTGCAGGAAGAAGGAAAGCTTTTATTTTACTGCAGAAGGAGGAGGGAGCCATACTAGCCTTCCTAGAAAGGGGTTTCCAAAGTCTGAGGGCAACTACCAAGGAGAGTCTTCTTTATTCCCATCACACATGGCTGGTAAAGTAATCAGACAGAGAGAAAAGCCTCACCTGAGGAACTTGGAGCTTGAATAGGCTCATATTTGTACACTACCTTGATCTGCTGGAAAAGTGGTATTATTATTATTATTATTATTATTATTATTATTACTACTACTACTACTACTACAGAGGAAGGCATAGTCCTAGACCCAAGCTATATAGGAGTTGCAGCACTTAAAGTGATGTCAAAATGCATTATTTCTACAGTGCAGATGCATCATTAGTTACTCTTAAGGACAGGGTGCATCTGCACTGTAAAATAATGCATTTTGATAGCTCCATTCTATGGAATCTTGGGATTTGTAGTGTTACAAGGTCTCTGCCAGAGTGCTAGTGCCTCACAAAATGACAAATCCCAGGATTCTGTAGGATGGAGCCTGGGCAGTTAATGTGGAGTCAAACTGCATTATTTCTACAATGTAGATGAGCCTGCAGCTCCTCCATGCCTGTGAGTAGGGCAGAGAACACGGTATTGGTATTGGTACTTGTACCTTTGTCTGTCCCAAGAAGGAACACATGAATTCACAGGAAAGGAAAATTTGCTCATCAGTAGACTAATTCTTCTGAGAGCAGGGCTTTCTCCATGCAACCAGGCTGGGTATTTTTGATGTCACAGAAGTCCCTCTTTGGAACCTTTGTGGGAGTTTTGGTCTTAGCAGAACTTGTGTGTGTTGAGGAGGACAGCCAAGCACATGGTTATAACATTTTGTCTTTTTGCGCTGTCTCCTCTGCAGACTGGGACAGTGGTCTGGATTGGCATCCTTTTTTACACAGATCCTGCAGGCCTTCGCCCTTACCTGGCATCTCAAGTCACCGAGCAAAGCACCTTGGGGGAGGCCGGGCTGCCCGCCATGCCAGTGCCCAGAGAGGTCCTTCCCACTGGCGATGCCAAACTGTCCCTCGCCATCTTCCCTCCGGATCCTGAGCAGCAGCAGCAACTGGCAGGGAATCAAACATTGGACTCCTTGAGCCAGCAAGAGGCAAGTCTCCAGGCTGAGGCAGAGGAGGAACAAAAAAGCCAGGGAAGCAGTGGTGGGCATCCGGGCATGGGCCCCAAGGCCGAAGTGACGTGGGGATCAGAGGATGAGGAGCTGTGGAGGAAGCTCTCCTTCCGGCACTGGCCCTCCCTCTTCAGCTACTACAACATCACCCTGGCCAAACGGTTAGTTCTGTGGAGGAAGCTTGGGGCTCCAGACAGAAAAGATTTCAAAGAAAGAGCTATGCTTTGTTTGTTTGTTTAAAGTATTTATACCCTGCTCTTCAACCACAAAGGCTCTCAGAGCATATGATTGTTAATTTGACAGTTTCCTGCTCTTAGGCTTGCAATCTAAGAAGACCTGACACAAAAGGAGAAGGGAATGGCAGTGAAGACGGGGAACAAATACAGGAGATACTGCCTCTCTTTCAAAAGCCAGAATGGTAGCAGTTAAGATGGAACCTTTCAACTTCCTTTGGGCCTAGGCATGATGGAGCTATGCTGCCTCTTCTCTTAATCCCTTGCAGCAGCAGAAGGAAAGGTGGAAGGACTGAAAAGGGGTCTAGTAGCACCTTTAAAACAATTTGCTTTATTTAGCATGACCTTTTCTGGAGTTCAATCCACTTCCTCAGGTGGACTGATGAAGTTAATATTGAAGCACCAGGTGCATAGCAATAGGGAGGGTGGAATACAGTGTAATAGGGCACAGAAAGATGCCAGTTGTGATGCTCTCTATGAATTGGACCATTTTATGTGGCCATTTAAAACACCATTTGCATTTTCTTTGTCCTATTAACCTTAAATGTTTGAAGTTATACTTTTCTCTTGGAAGAAGCGGCCAAGACAGAATTGGTCTGTCCCTTGCAAACATATACTATATATATTCATGTATAAGGCTAGAAATTTAGGTCAAAAATTTGACCCAAAAAACTTAGGTCAACTTATCCACGAGTCAATGTAGGTACTGTACTTTAACTCTAGTTAAAAAAAGGAACCATTCCCTGGGGAAAGGCAAGAGTATTATCTACCCTGGAATCACTGAAACCCCTCTATTTTCTCATCCATCCAGCCTTTAGTATGAGCACAGTTATGCCTGCTGAAATTTTGTAAGTTCTTTGGCATTGTTTTTCTTTACTTCATTGTTTCCATCCTTTGTTAGATGTCCCTAAGTTTTACCCTCGACCTATCCATGGATCAAATCAATATCCATAATTTTGGTCTCAAAACCTGCCCTCAACTTATACGTGAGGTCGACTTATAGTCGAGTATATACGGTATATCTGAGATTTAAACACAATTGTGCCATTTGCAGATAACACAGAGGGGTGTGTGTGTGTATCTTAACACAGCTAGCTTTATCTGAAAGAGGCCCCCAAACTCCTGCTTTGCATACAAACAAACTCTGGCCTTTCTGCTTCTAAAGACTAGTTATCAGGCAATGAGAGCCTTGTTTCTGCTGCCACCAATGAGAATGGCTAATGCTGGCCTAGGTGGCTCAGTAATCTCACCTGCTATAAAGGCAGCTTCATGGGACCTAGCAGTTATCTTCACTGCTTTGCCTGGCTCGGTAGTTACTCTTTAACATGAAAAAGCTGAACTGGGATGGGTGTCCTTAGGCATACCAGAGGCTGAAAGACATGGGAAAACTTGTTGGGTCTTTCTTCCTCACCACTGCTAGCGTGACCAACTCCCTGCAAGGAGAGACTCTGGTGGCGCAGTGGTTAAATGCCTGTACTGCAGCCATTCACTCAAAACCACAAGGTTGCGAGTTCAAGACCAGCTAAAGGGCCCAAGCTCGACTCAGGCTTGCATCCTTCCGAGGTCGCTAAAATTAGTACCCAGACTGTTGGGGGCAAATTAGCTTACTTGCTAATTAGCTTACTTATGGTCTTTGGAATAGCGGTATATAAATAAAACAAATTATTATTAATTATTATATTAATGGGCTTCAGCTTGGCCTCCCTTGCCATCCCTTCCTCCTTCAGTTGTGGTCCTCTGAAATGGTCCAGTGAAGCATTTCTACCTCTTGTTCCTGCTTTTTTCAGCCTTAGACTACAACTTCTATTTTTCCTTTGTTTTTAATACAGCTACATCAGCATCCTACCTGTGATCCCAGTAACACTCTACCTGAATCCACAAGAGGCCTTAGAGGCACGCCATCCTCACGAGGCAAATCGCTACCAGACTTTTTTCTCACTAAGCAGTGGGAAATCTGAGAAGGGAGACCCCCTTGCTGAAGGCATGCCCAAAGTGCAAGGGCATCATCGAGATGTCACGTTATACAAGTGAGAGAGCTGAGAGATGGCTGGGAGGCACTGGGAATTAAAAGCCCCGAGGGTGGGAGAGAAACACCAAGCTGGCCAGGCTCCTGGAACACCCATGGTGGTTTCTGGGCTTTTGTTAGCATGTTTGGAGCTCTCTGTTTAGATCATATATGGCCCTTTGATGTTTATAGAATCATGGAGTTGGAAGGAACCTCATAAGTATGTAATCCAGTCCTCTGCCATGTAGGAATGCACCGCTGCACTCCCAAATGATGGCCATCCAGCCTCTGTTTAAAAATTTCCAATAGAAGTACAGTATCTAGATCAAGGGGAGTAATAGTACCATTCTATTCTGCTTGGTCAGGCCTCACCTGGAATCCTGTGTCCAGTTCTGAACAACACAATTCAAAAAGGATGTTGAGAAACTCGAGCGTGTCCAGAGGAGAGCGGCCAAAATGGTGAAGGGTCTGGAAAACCCTATGAACTTGGTGTGTTTAGCCTGGAAAAGAGAGGGTTCAGAGGTGATAATGATAGCCCTGTTTAAATATTTGAAGAGTGACCATTGAGGATGGAGCAAGCTTGTTTTCTGCTACTCCAGAGATTAGGACATGGAGCAATGGATGCAAGCTATAGGAAAAGAGATTCCATCTCAACATTAGGAAGACCTTCTTGACAGTACAAGCTGTTCAACAGTGGAACATGCTTGGAGTGTGATGAAGTCTCCTTCTTTGCGTGTATTTCAGTTTGGATGGCCATCTCTCGGGTGCTTTGATTGTGAATTCCTGCATGACAGAATAGGCTTGGACTCGATGGCCCTTGAGATCTCTTCCAATTATGATTCAGTGAAAAGAGTCTTTCACCCTTTGAGAGAGTCTATTGCATTGTTGAACAGCTCTTATATCAGTTCTTCCTAAAGTTTAGTTTGAATCTTCTTCTTTTTTTAATTTTTTAATTTGGTTTGTTTTTCTCATCTCTGGAGAATCAAAAATCAAGCTTGCTCCATCTTATACCTTACCTCACTTCAGATATTTAATGTTGGCCATCACCTTTCTGTCTTCTCTCCTTCAAACTGTGCATATCCACCTACCTTGGCCATTCCTCATAGGGTTTGTTTCAATTTTAATTTTTTTAATTGTACTGTTTTTAATGTTGCGAGCTTCCCTGAGTCCCAGTTTTGGGGAAAAGGTGGATATAAATAAATATCATCATTATCCAGGTCATTCATATCCTTGAACTGAGGTGCCCAGAGCTGGCTGCAGTATTGCTGATGAAGGACAGAACGTGACTACAACTTACCTTGATCTGGACCTTATACTCCTCTTGGTGCAGCCTAAAATTGCATTGGCTTCTTTGGCAGCTACATAGTGTTGGGCTATACCTCTCTGCAGCCCTACCCAATAAAGATGGTGGTCAGAGGTGATAGCAGTCCAGCAACATCTGGAGAGTTGCACCTTCACATCTCTGCTGGAATATTTTTTAGCAGCTGGTTTTTTACATGGCTGTGACAACCCATGTGGAAAGAGTCCTTGTGTGGAGGTGAATGATGTTCCATGTCACAGTGTTTCCCAAAGTGGAGATTTAATGTACAGCTCTTAGGCTTTGGCATCCACTCTCTATAGAATTGGTTTCAGGCCCAGTTCAGCAGTTTCTTTTTGGGCCCATTGCCCTTGGAAGGCTGGAGCTTCTGGGGGTTTCAGCCTTGACTCATTTCTCCTGTTTCCCTTCCAGGGTTGCTGCTTTGGGCCTGGCATCTGGCATCCTTTTAGTCCTGCTGCTTTTCTGCCTGTACAAAGTTCTGTGCCCCAAAAACTATGGGCAAAATGGACTCTCCCACAGCCGGAGGAGGAGAGGAGACCTGCCTTGTGATGACTATGGATACTCTCCTCCAGAGACGGAGATCATTCCCTTGGTACTTAGGGGTCACCTGATGGTAAGCTGCTTGGGAGGGAGCCAAACAGGCAGGCTGGAGCATTACATGGGGATGGATGCTCAGGAATCTTTATTCTAGGCTTGGGTGTGTGAATTCTCTGCCCCATCTTTCCCATTCAGAAATTTAGTTCAGAAGACCCAACATGGAGCAGACATAGCTGGTTATTGCACTCTGTCATGGTTTGTTTTGAAGGCCTACCTTTTCATACCATTGGTTTGGAACTGGGATTGGAGTAATAGGATAGTTGTAGCCTGGGATAGACAAGCCAGTGTGGTGTAGTGGGTAGCGTGCTGGATGAGAACTCTAAGAGACCAGGGTTTGAATCCCTTCTTGGTCATGGAAGCACACTTGGTGACCTTGGGCAGATTGCTCTCTCTCAGCCTCAGAGGAAGAGAGTGGCAAGCTTCCTCTGAATAAATCTTGCCAAGAAAGCCCTAGGATGGGGTTGCCATCAGCTGAAATTTAGGTGTAGGAGAACTAACATGGTGTAGTGATTTCAGTGATGGGATAAAAGTCTAGGTGACAAGAATTTAAACCCCTGATCTGTCCTGGAAGCTGTCTAGGTGATCCTGGCAAGCCACTGTCTCTCTCCCAATTATGAGGTTACCTTCACTTAAGAAATTATTTTAACTTGAACTTCTTTTCTATTTAACAATTTATTCCTTGACCTTCCTCTACTGTTTTTTTTTAAACACTGCCTCTTTCCTTCTGCTATTTTCTGGTCTTTCTGATGGGGCTACTGGGGGGGGGGGGGGGGGAAACAACCTTTTTAAACCAAATACCCACTTTTCACACAAAACTGGCTGGATTTGGAGATCCAGCTTCTCTGATAGCTTTTCAGTGGTGGAACTCCCTTGTCTTTATTTCCCTGGACAATCTGGTCTTCTTCTCTCTCTTTTTGTATTGATTTCTGCTATAATCTCAGGAAACTGGTTAGCCAGAAAGTAATCAATGTAAAACAACAGATCTCCCTGTTAAAATTTGAAAAATGGGGCTAATAAAATGACAGTGAAGATCACAGTAAAAAGAACCAAGATGGTGACAGATTTGCTCTTTCTCTGTAAACTTTCCTGTGAGTTTCCACTGTAGAGAAAGGAAGGCCAATCCCTCCCCTTCTCTGTTGCTCAAGCACTTGACCTGCTTTTCTTGTCTTTTTTCCCCAGGACATCGAATGCCTGGCTAGTGATGGCATGTTGCTTGTCAGCTGCTGCTTGGTGGGCCAGATCCGTGTGTGGGACGCTCAGACTGGTGACTGCCTCACAGTCATTCCAAAGCAAGGGTAGGTCTCTTCAGGAAACCCCTCAGAGAGGTGCTAGTCTTGTTCCTGATATGCTGTTGACTTTGGAGATTCACCACTTCCAGGCCATGTTGTTTCCAGCTTGCATGTCTGAACACAATTCCAGGGGCAACACTTTGCATTGCTCAACATGGGGCCTTGTTCTCATTCCTGGGCCAACAAGGGCTCCCAGCCTCAGATGTGCTGTCTATAAAAGTTGGGTTGGTGTTAATAATCCACTGACAAACAGATTGTTTTCTAGAATATGTTCTAGAAATGATGGTATAGAAAATCCTGCCTGATAATTCCCTGAAGAAATGTGACATCCCTTTGAGAAAATGCCCCTGCAAAGAGTGGTTTTATTTCTTTCTTGTTCCCTTCTGGTATTCTGTGTGCAATTACATATTTGCAGAAGAACTAAATAATTTTCTCAAGAGACACCCTACATATTCACATGTGTCCTTGGAAGTCTTTAAACAGAGGCTGGATGGCCATCTATTGGGTATGCTTTGATTGAGAGTTCCTGCATGGCAGGGGGGTTGGACTGGATGGCCCTGTGGTCTCTATGATTCTGTGATTCTATGCACACCTGCCTTCCCACTGAACAGAATCATGGAAGTATAGAGTTGGAAGGGAGACTAAGAGACATATGATCCAATCTCCTGCCAGTGTAGTAATCCATCCCTGAGAAATTATAATCAAAACTCTGTTTAAAGGTGTCCTGACAAAAGAGAGTCCATCAACTTCTGAAGGGACACATTCTGCTGCTCGACTAGTCTTAGCATCAGAAATATTTTTCTAACGTCCAGGTGGCATATTTTTTTCTGGCCTTTTGGTTCATGGTCCTACCCTTTGGAGCAACGGAATACAAGTTCACTCCCTCATCCAAGTGATGAGAGACCTCCAGATATTTTTTGGGCTGTCTATATCTCTCCCTTAGTCATCTTTACTCCATAGCCAATTACTTCATGCTCCTTCCCCCATGAGGTTTAGTTTCCAGATCCTTCACCATCTTAATTGTTGTCCTCTGGATGCTTTCCAAAAGTGCTTTGCTCTGACAGTGAAGTCCACCTTCACCCATTCCCCATGTTGTCCTAGTGTCCCTGGATACTGGAAGTCCCAGAATGATCAGCTAGATCTCACTGCCCTGTTAGGCACAGATCCCTGAAGCTCTCAAACTCAGTGGCTGCCCCTGGACTCTGGAACTCCCTTCTTCAGTGTCTCACTCCTTGCTATCCTATAATCGGCAGGCAGAGACATTTTTATTCCAACAGACTTTTGAGGAGTGAAGGTTTTAAAGGCTTTTTAGAACATTCTATACTGTTTTAATCATGCTGTTTTTTAAAAAAACATCCTTTTAACATTTTTGATTGTAAATGTTAAACTGCTTTTATTGTTGTTAATCGCTTAATTCATTTTAATGGTGAATGGTTGTTTTGCCTGTTTTTTCTACATTGTGCTTATTTTAATTTGTAAGCCACTTTGAGTCCCAGTTGGGGGGGGGGGGGGCGGCAGGTTATAAATGATGGTGATGGTGGCAGAAGTGATGACAACAATGATGATGATAATTCCTATGGGACTTTAAGATTCAAACTGGCTGACAATTAGAATGTAATAAGGCAGTTATAAATGTAGCTGAGGAAAAGAAAGCTTGCTTGATACATGTGGCAAGCCTGGGAGAATGCAGAATAGCAAGTAGCAATAGCAAGTACAATTCTATACTGCTCATCAGTGCACTCAAGCATTTCCTAAATGGTTTACAATGTGCAAGCTAATTGCCCCCACCAAGCTGGGTACTCATTTTAGCAACCTTCTGAAGGATGCAAGGCTTGAGTGGATCCTGGAGCCCTGCCTGGGATCGAACTCACAACTCTGTGGCTGCAGTACACCCATTTAACCACTGTACCACAAGTGCTTCTTATTGAAGACAAAGAGAGTGATAAGATTTTGATGTACTGAAACCTACAAACAGAGATGTTTGTAAAAGAAACTCAGTGTGGTTCAGCATTTATAGGTACTCTGGAAGCAACTCCGAACAGACTGGCAAAACATCTGAATGAAATTGCCATCAATAGTGTCACAAAAGTGCAGTTATATAAAGCAACACTGCTTCACAGATTCCTCACAGATTCCTAGATTCTTGAACAACAGTTTAATCACTGATGGTCCCATATTCCTGTCAGTAACCCTTGGCAGACTGTGAAACTGATCATAAGTGGACTGCCATTGCATTTCAGGTTGCGCCGAGACCACAGTGGCATCTTTGATTACCAGGACTGTTGGGATCACAGCCCCGAAGGCAAAGGCTGCCTGGATGACCCTTTTGAAGGCAGCCGCCCTTTCAAGAGGGCTCGGAGCCCCCCACAACCCCCTCTGTTCATTGATCAGCCAGACCTCACCTCCCTCATTGATACAAACTTCTTGGAGCAGGCTAAGGCAATCAGCCCAGAGCCCCGCCACCGTGCCATCTGCGGCCGGCAGAAGGAGGCGGGCTACGATTTTTGCAGCTTGGTGGAGAAGGTCTACGAGGAGCAGAGCACCTCAAACTCTGTGAACTTTTTGGGCTTCTCTGCTCCACATGGGCAGGTGGCCTTCAGCCAGGCCAGTGGAGGCAGGACCCCAGGCTGCAGGGGTGAGGAGGGAGACTGTGGGGCCCGCCGGAGCAGCCTGGGTGAAGAGTCCTGCGTGGGGATGGATAAGGCCCCGTCCCTCCCTTCTTGGGGAGGGGACTTTGAAAGCTCCATCTGGAGCCTGGAGCTGCAGGGGAACCTCATTGTGGCTGGCCGGAGCAACGGGAAGCTAGAGGTAAGGATAAGGACCTCTCTGGAGGGTGGCCAGGGATGGATTTGAGGGAGAGGCCTTTTGGGGTATGGAAGCATTTCCTCCTGCTCTTTGCTCCTGAGTGAGTGCTTGAGGTTTGAGGAAAGCTCCTTTGCAATTTGGATCCCACAACTAGGGCTGCTCAGGTTCTTGAGGTGCCTCTCCCCACCAACCAGAAGCCATCCAAGGTATAAGTCCCTCCTCAAAAGAAGCTCCTATGTTCCTAAGGGATGTCATATTGAAGAGGGAGCAAGCTTGTTTTCTGCTGCTCCAGAGAACAGGACCCGGAACAATGGATGCAAGCTACAGGAAAAGCGATTCCACCTGAACATTAGGAGGAACTTCCTGACAGTAAGGGCTGTTCGACAGTGGAATGCACTCCTTCCTCGGAGGGTGATAGAGTCTCCTTCCTTGAAGGTCTTTAAACAGAGGCTGGATGGCCATCTGTCAGGGATGCTTTGATTTGGATTTCCTGCATGGCGGAATGGGGTTGGACTGAATGGCCCCTGTGGTCTCTTCCAACTCTATGATTCTATGATTCCTTTGCAAACCACTCCATATCTGCCTCCTGGGGGAGAGCACAAGCAAAAGACCCAGTCTGTGGTCAGTCACTAGCCCCAAGCCCCGTCCTGGCATGTCAAGGGTGGGCAAAGGGCAACCTTTGGGACACGTTTGGTCCCTCCAAAGCACTCCTGGAATTAAAAAAAAATTCTTTGATTTTCCCCCCCAATGAAGGGGGGAAAGTTCCCCTTCCCAGAAATGTTTTAAGTACAGGAGAGGCCCTTTTTAAACCAGAAAATAACCTAAAAGTTGACTTCTGGTTGCTTCTGGGTGCAAAAAAATAATTAAAATAAAATAAAATAAGGTATGCTCTAGTCCTGAAGGAAGCCCCAAAACATGGAAAGATTGCCCTTATCTTTCCTATGAAGGGTAGGAAGGCCTCTTTAAGGAAGTTTTTTTTAAAAAAAAGAAAATGTGAGGATGGATTTTAGTAGTAGTATTGTTTCCATTATTTTTGTTTACCTCCTGCTCTTTCCTCAATTCAGGATTCAAGGCAGCTTATAAAAGTTAAAAACAGATGCTGCTGGGGGAAAATGTACTTTGTACGAAAATTAAATACATAAAACTATCCATGGAATTAATAAACGAGTTAAAAATCTGTCTTCTAAAAAAGAAAAATGATCATGTATTATGAGCAGTAGGTTTTCAATGGCCTACTGAAACAAAAATATTTCTACCTGCCTATGATAGGATAGCAAGAAGAGTGCCAGCCCAATTTCTCTAGGAAGGGAGCTCCAGAGCATGGGAGCAGCCACAGAGAAGGCCCTGTCCTCGTGTTCCCACCCGATGTAGCCATGAGGGTGGCAAAACAGGGAGAGAGCCTTGCCCCAAATCTCAAGACTCAGGCAAGCTCATGCGGGAAAATGTAGCTCCCATGGCAGTTTCCCACCACTGTTGTATGTGATTGAAAAGGTGTTGAAGGGACGAGGTGAGGAATGGTCAGCTCCTTCCACTTGAGGCCTTAGAAGGTGACCCCATGCTGGCTGCCCAGAGCCAGTAGTTTGGCTGTACATACAGTAGGAAGCTGCTGCTCTCTGGGCTAGAATGGTTCTGCTGCCATCTGTTTTGAAGCTAGGCACTCTGTATGTGTGTCTGCAGGGTGAAGAAACCTCTCTGAAAGGTCATGGGGCCATTTGTGTCTCAGCTGGAGGCAGGATGAGGAGGAGAGAGATGTAGGAGCTCCTTGTTTTTGAAGGGTCAGATGTCATGGCATCCTCCCCTCTCTTGCCTTACAGGTGTGGGATGCCATTGAGGGCACGCTGCGTTGCAGTAATGAGGAAGGCCAGTCCGGCATCACCTCTCTGGTCTTTCTGAACAGCAGGTAAGGAGTCTGCTTCCTCTTGCAGTGAGTCAGTGCCTAGACCAGTGGCAGTTTTAGGGAGAGGCTCTGCCTGGTCTGACTAACCAACTTGCCTGCTGCTCCCAAAGGCTTCTTCTGGCTGCTAACCCCAGAGGAGGGCAAGCAAGAGACTCACTTTTCCTCCAGGGCTTCTACAGCTCTGCTTGGTAACCCCTCAGCCTTGCCACCTCAATGTGCCTGTGTATTCTCTGGGAGCTGTTCCTTCTGCGTTTGCTGTTTGGCCTGCCCTGTTTCCACAGACCCCCCTCTATTCACCACTTGCTAATAGCGTGGTGGGTTCTCCACAACAGAGAGGGACTGGGCCGGGGGTGGGGGGGCTGGATTCTATTCTTTGCTTTGTTGAGGGGGCATGATGCTGGCTGGGCCGCATGCGGAACATAAGTTGAAAGGGACCCAGCAGCGTGATGCTGCAGCAGCAAAGAAGGCAAATAATATTGTAGCCTGTATTGATGGAACCATAGTCTCCAAGACAAAGAGTCAGATCTTCTCTGGAAGGCCTGGGCACCTCACTTGTAACAAGGATATAAACAAGCTGGAACAGTTTCAGAGAAGGGCAAGGAAGACAAGAAGATGGTATGGAGAACAAAATAGGTGAGCTGGGCATGTTCAGCTGATGAAGAGAGGGCTGAGGGGGACATGGTTGCCCTCTTGAAATATCTCAATAGCTGTCACAGAGAGGGCAGGTTTGTTCTCTGCTGCCTCAGAGGGTAGGACTGGGTCTAATGGTTTGAAGTTACAGGAAGGTAGATATGAATTGGACATTAGAAGGAACTTCTTGATGGTAAGAGTGGCTTGGCAATGGAACCAATTGCCTAGAGAGGTGGTGGGGTCTCCTCCTCTGGATGGAGGCTGGACAGCTGCCTGCTGAGGATGCTCTAGCTGGATATCCTGCATTGAGCAGCAGATTGGACACAGTGAAGTAAATGAAGAAAATAAATAAGTGGCCCATGAGGCCCCTTCCAACTCTATGGTTTATTTCCTGCTGTGATGCTTTTAACAACTACTTCACAGCTAAAATCTCTCAGATAAGAGCCAATCTGGATGCTGGGATTGCTGCAGAATCGACTGATGAGGTATCCAGTGAACCTGCTGTTGAGGTTAAACTGGATCGGTTTGAGCTTGTGAATACCGATGACGTGGACAAGATCCTTGGAAATGTGAAGAAGACAACAAGTCCCCTCGATCCCTGCCCATCATGGCTGGCCGTCCAGGAGGATGATGCCTTGATGGCATTTCTTAGAGAGGTCATCAATGGATCCCTTAGGGAAGGAGGCGGTGGTTAGAGCTCTCCTGAAAAAACCTTTCCGGGACCCCCTGGATATGAAGAACTACAGGCCTGTATCCAATCTTCCATTTTTGAGCAAGGTGATCAAGAGGGCTGTCGCCCTTCAACTCCAAGTCATCTTGGAGGAAACCGATTATCTAGACCCATTTCAAACCAGCTTCAGGACAGGATATGGGGTGGAGACTGCCATGGTTGCTCTGGCTGACGATCTTCGTCTAGGCATTGACAGAGGAAGCATGACTCTGTTGGTGCTTCTAGATCTTTCAGCGGCTTTCGATACAGTAGATCATGACATCCTCTTGGAATGCCTGGGAGAGTTAGGAATCGGTGGCACTGCACTCCAATGGTTCTGGTCCTTCCTCTTGGGTAGATTCCAGAGGGAGATGCTTGGGGACAGTCGCTCATCGAAAACGGAGCTTAAATGTGGCGTCCCTCAAGGCACCATACTGTCCCCGATGCTATTCAACATTTATATGAAGCCGCTGGGGGAAATCATTCGCAGACATGGGGCACGGTGTTATCAGTACACTCATGACACCCAAATATATTTCTCCATGTCCCAATCAGCAGCTATGGCAACAGATGGCATTTCTCCCCTCAATCAGTGTCTTGAAGTGGTAATGGGCTGGATGAGGAAAAACAAACTCAGGCTGAATCCAGACAAAACGGAGGTACTTACAGTAGGGGCCCCCAAACCGGGAATTGGGTTGCAACCTCCAGTCCTAGATGGGATCACGCTCTCCACAAAGGACTATGTTCACAGTCTGGGGGTGCTCCTAGATCTGTCGCTTCACATGACAAACCAAGTGAATGCGACGATCAGGAGTGTCTGTTATCTGCTCCGGCTCCTGCAAGTAAAGGACCTAGAAACTGTTGTACATTCACTGGTAACTTCACGACTTGATTTCTGTAATGTGCTGTACATGGGGCTACCCTTATGCCTAGTCCAGAAACTTCAACTAGTGCAAAATATGGCAGCCAGGCTTCTTGCCGGAAAAACTAGGCGTGACCGAATAACACCTATTCTAAAATCTCTTCACTGGCTGCCTATTAGTTTCCGAGCACAGTACAAGGTGTTGGTTATCACCTTTAAAGCCCTATATGGCTTGGGTCCAACCTATTTGAGGGATCGCCTCCTCCCATATAATCTGCCTCTCACCCTCAGGTCCTCTGGGAGGAATCAATTGCAGTCTTTAAAAACCAGACTAACTGCTCCCTCCCAGAGGGCCTTCTCTGCAATTGCTCCCAAACTATGGAACAGCCGGACGGATGAGATCTGTCAAATTGCCAGCTGTCAAGACGGATCTCTTCTGGCAGGCCTTTCCTGAATAAATGTCCGGCCACAGAATGACTGTCCCCCACATCGTGTATTAGCCCACCGCTCTGTCCTAGTTATATTTTTTATTGTGTTTTTAATAGATATTTTAATCTCCAATTTTAATTGTAATGTGTTTAATCCTGTTTTAAGGGGGAGATTTGGGACATAATGTTGTAAACGTGGATTTTAATATGTTATGAGCTTCTTTGATTGTCTAGTTACAGAAAAGCGGGATACAAATAAAAGTTTTATTATTTATTATTTATTTTGTCCTTTAAATAAATGAAATGTTGTAGGTATTGGGTGTTAAGCTTTCACCAGATTGCATATTTTACTGTCGTTCCTGGCTTTTGGCTTCCCTTTTTTTTAATTTTTATTTTTTTGGTATTGTTGATGTTTTCAGTTGAACATCAAAGCTGCTTTGGGAGGGCTTTTATCCTTAGAAGTAGGTTCCAGAATAGTTTAAATAATGTAAGTGCACATGTATGTTGGTCTTTGCTTCACAACAGGATTGTTGCTGCACGTCTGAATGGCTCCCTGGATTTCTATTCCTTAAGGACACACACCTCTGTGGATCACTCCCAATTCCGAGGTAAGAGGGCTGCCCATGCCACTGGAAAAAGGCTCTGGAGTACCTTTGCCTTCCAGGCTCAGACTGTCTTCTGCTCAGCTGCCTTGTTTTGCAGATGACTAAAACAGGAAGAGCTGGAAGTCAGTCTGGGGATTCATCTACCCTGAGAGACTCCAGCCCTGTGTTTCTCTTTTCCCTGTTAGCATCCTATAGCACCTTGAATAGGGGCACTGTTTTGTAGCCTTCCCCCCGTATTCTTCCAGCTTCCCCCTGACTGCTCATTTTCTGAAAGGGAATTGTCTCATCAAGGAGCTTCCAAGAGCAATGATTTCCCTTTTTTAATAAGTAACAGGCCTCCTGATTAACATCAAAAACATCCATTCCTCAGAAGCAGAAGAGGTTTTGGCTATGGCCTCAGTTCAATAAGCTTTTAGCAAAGCAAAAACAACCACATGTGGACATATGCCATTGCAGCACTATGCAGCCTTTGTGACAAGTAGAATGCACCCAGACAAACACTAGAGTTGCACAATGAACCACCATATGCAATGCACATGGCTATGGAGGCAAAGAGGAAACTGCACAGGATAGGAGAACAAGCAGTTGTTGCGCAGTGTCTTGAGTTGCATAGCGGCACTTCCGTTGTTGAGTCCTGAATGTGCTTGTTGACCAATGTGGTGATCCATGGTTCTTTCCTTCTGCTGTTGCCTGCTTAATCCATCCATTGTGCAGTGCTGAGTTCTGGAGAAGAGAAGGTTAAGAAGTGACATGATAGCCCTGTTTAAATATTTGAAAGAATATCATGAGCTTGTTTTCTGCTGCTCTGGAATGTGGACCATGGAGCAATGGATGCAAACTACAGAAAAAGAGATCCCACCTCAACGTTAGGAAGCACGTATTGACAGTAAGAGCTGTTTGACAGTGGAATATGCTCCCTCTGTGGAGTCTCGAGTACTTTGATGATGTCTTCCTGCATGGCAGAAGGGGTTTGGACTGGATGGCCCTTGAGGTCTCTTCCAACTCTCTGATTCTGTGATTTTTTGCACCACATACTCGGCATCCACTCTGCATGTTTATGTTGTTTCCTGAATTCTGGCCCTTATCTAGCTTCAGGTTTTGCCAGTGGTGGTTTTCTCTGCTATCCACAGAAGGTGTCAGGGCAGCAAATTGGCATCTGGTTTTGTCACAGTTGCTCACCCTGGTCTTGTGCCTTTCTATCTTTAAACAATACAGATTTTCTTCCCTCCATTTCTTCTTCTGCCTTCCAACAGCCCTTGGTGGTGGTGATGATGCTGGTATTGCTAATAGTGATGATAATCTAGGTCCATGAGGAATGGGTCTTGGAAGCAGAGATGGAAACCCAGACAAAATTTGAATGTTCAGCCTGAGCGCCCCCCTCCTGAGTTGCCAGAGTGCTATCTGGGAAAGATTCTCACCTGCTTCCTCTCTCCTGCCTTCCCCAGGAACACCAGGGAGGAACAGCCTTCCCCCGTCCCCCATGTACAGCAGCAATGATGTTGTCACGTGCCAGCTGACCCACACCGTCATCTGTGCCCACCAGAAGCCCATCACGGCCCTGAAGGCTGCGGCAGGGCGGCTTGTCACGGGGAGCCAGGATCATACCCTCCGAGTGAGTAAGGAACAAGGCTGGCTAGGAGGCGAGGCAGGCTGTGCATGCGGGTATTGCTTTCACTGATGAAATGAGGCAAGCCGGTGCGCACCAACACTGTGGTGCCATTCCCAAGTAGGGCATTGACCCTCTCTTGCTTGGGGTCTGGCCCTAATTCGATGGCTGAGGGCCACAATGGGTTGCTGAGGCATTGGTTTCTGATTTTCGGTCCCCATATGTCAATGTACTACACCTTCCAGTAAAGCTTCC
>NC_056527.1:2459546-2557788 GCF_019175285.1 Sceloporus undulatus | reverse complement strand
AATAATAATAATAATAATAATAATAATAATAATAATAATAATAATAATAATAATAATAATATAAAAATAATAAAAATGTATTTATATACCGCTATTCCTACATAGATCATAGCGGTTTACAACATAAAATGATACAATTATAACAACATATATCCCCAACAGTGTAAACAAACTACCCATACCAATTAAAAACTATACAAAATACTCTAAAAACGAGCTGCTAGTCAAGGATTGTAAGAGTTGTAGTCTAGCAGCCTGCAGACTGCCCTGTGTGGGTAGTTCAAGAGGACCCACAGAGGAAGGAAAGTGCCTTGCCTATGGGTCTGGGTCACAGAAACTAGTCATACAACTTGGAAGGCCTTTGCCGGAGTGACTCGGTGCTTTCACACAACAACCAGTGCCTTCCAGATGTTTCTTGACTGCAACTCCTAACATTTTGTACTGTTAGCTGTGCTTACTAGGGCTGCTGGTACTTGCAGTCTAGCAGCATGTGGATTCCTACCCTTGAGGTACAAGGCAGAAGCTTCTCAGGGGAACCTCAGAGGCCAAGGAGAGTTTTGTTTTGCTTAATGAGCAGTGTTTTCTCTGTAGAATTTTTGTTTCATGTTTTCTGTGCAGGAAACTTGCTTTCCAGCCAGAAAATTCAATTTTCTGCACCAATCAGTAAATCTATTTTTCTGTTGTGCTGAGCCAGTCCTGAATGTCCAGGTTCTTGCCCATCCCCTTTTCATTGATTTGTATGTTTGAATGTGCCTCTTGTCTCCCTCCAGGTGTATCGCCTGGAAGATTCCTGCTGCCTCTTCACTCTGCAGGGCCACTCGGGCGCCATCACAGCCGTCTACATTGACCAGGTAGGAGGCACTGGCCGGCTGTTTGCTCTGACAGGCCAGCTCAGAGTTAAAGCCTCTTTCTGGATACGGAAGAGGAAGGGACTTACACAACCTGGAACTAATTTTAGTCAGTACAGGGAAGGGGAGATTCTTCACTCTGGCCATTTTAGTTTGGGTGACGTTTTGGACCAGTGCAGCTGATGCAGCTTCTAAGGTTAAATGGGTCTGAGGAAAATTCTGACTTTTGACATGGATGCTAGCTCAGCCCTGTCAACCCCAGTTGCTTTTATGTCTTAGTAAGGTATCCGCATTATATACTGAAATAATGCCATCCTGAAATGCAGTGTATTTCATCCTCCAGTTGTTTGGACAACCCTGTTGGATTAGGACTCTGGGAGAGCAGAGTTCAAATCCCCACTTGGCCACCTTAGGTGAACCACTTTCTCTCAGCCTCAGAGGAAGGTGGTGGCAAATCTTTTTTGAACAAATCTTGCTAAGAAACCCTGTGATAGGTTCTGTTTAGGGTCTCCATGATTCAGAAAGAACTTGAGGGCACAAAACCAATCTTCTTGCACTAGGGTGGCTTTCCATTTCCAGCAATCCCATCTTGGAAGAGAGAGAAAACACTTGGAGCTGGGGTGTGTGTGCCACCATCTCTTCCTTGTGCCTTAATCATGTCTCCCTTGGATCATCTTCATCCATCTTTAACATCTTTAACTGTAGTCACGTATACGTCTAGAAATTTTAGTCAAAAAATTGACCCCAAAAACCTGGATCAACTCATCCATGGGTCAATGTGAACACTGTACTTTAATTCTTACAAAAAAAAAAAAACATTCCCTGGTGAAAGGCAGGAGCATAATCTGTCCTGGAAGCACTGGCCCCTCTTCTACTCTCTCATCCTTAAGGGTAAGCCCAAGCAGTTATGCCTACCAGAATTTTGCAGATTCTTTGGCATTGTTTTCCTTGGCTTCATCATTTAGATTCTTTGTTGCATGCCCCTAAGTCTTACCATTGGCTTCTCCATGGGTCATATCAAAATCCATAATTTTGGCCCCAAAACCTGCCCCCGAGTTATAGTTGAGTATATATGGTACTCTGTTGGCATTACGGGGAGTAATAGCTTGCAGCCTTATTTCCCAGCTCCGTCATCTGCCCTCAGTGGTGGTATTAGTGTGAGGAGAGTGTGGGGTGATCTAAGAATGGTGCCTTTTGCCTTTCAGACCATGGTGCTAGCAAGCGGGGGCCAGGACGGTGCCATCTGCCTGTGGGACGTGCTGACGGGGAGCCGGGTGAGCCATATGTATGCCCACCGTGGTGACGTCACCTCCCTGACCTGCACTACCTCCTGCGTGATCAGCAGCGGCTTGGACGATGTCATCAGCATCTGGGACCGGAGTTCTGGCATCAAGCACTATTCCATTCAGCAGGTGCCCCACTGTAGGATTGGGGAAAACTCTGGGTCCTTCTGGCAGGAGCCAAACAGGGCGGTGGGGCTTTTGGGCTGGACAAATTGGTTTCCCAGGCTAGTAATCACCCCAGTTTTATCTGGAGTTGCCCTTGAAAATTGCTTAGTAACTTCGATGACATCAGTATAAGGTTGGTGCTGCTTGGAAAATTTACCATGCCACTTTTGGCCCGGTTGAGGCAAATTTCCAGGCATCTGTCTAAGGTTCTGTAAGGCCTGGATCAGGAATATTTGTCCATTCCTCTTCTCCTACTTGGACCTCTTTGTGCCTCAAAGGCTGAGGAACTTGGCATGGGAGAGACTAGTCAGACATTGGGCTGACTGCAGGGGCTGATGGAGCTCTTTTCAGGAGCAGCCCTCTGTTTTATAGGATTTACTTTTTAGCCTTCTGACAAGGAGGAAGGACTTGCTAGCACCTCTCTCCTTTTAGGCAGATGTAATCTTCAGGCCAGCATGATGTAGTGGTTTCAGCATTAGACTACAACTCTGGAGACTAGGGTTTGAATCCTGGCTCAGCCATGCAATCTCACTGGGTGACCTTGTGTAGGTCGCACTCCCTGTCTCAGAGGATGGCAAGGGCAAACCTCCGAACAGATCTTGCCAAGAAAACCCCATGATAAGGTCACCATAAGTTGGAAACTACTTGAAGGCACACAATAACAACTTCAGACAATCTTCAGTCATGCTTAATTTGACAGTGGATAAGGAGAGTGTGGTTACTGAGTGTTAACAATCCAGCATTTGGGGAGTTTGCACATCTCAGGAAACAATACAGATGATCAGTGGTGTGTGCCTGTGCCGTGAATCTGAGCCACCAGGCGATGGAGCTCAACCCCCCTCTCTTCTGTCCTCCCTCACCGAGGCCTTCTCTTTTGCTCTCCCCTTTCTTAGGACATGGGCTGCGGGGCCAGCCTGGGGGTGATCTCTGACAACCTGCTGGTGACGGGCGGCCAGGGCTGCGTTTCCTTCTGGGACATTGGCTACGGGGACCTGCTGCAAACAGTTTACCTGGGCAAGAGCAACGAAGCCCAGCCGGCCCGGCAGATCCTGGTCTTGGAGAATGCAGCCATCGTCTGCAATTTCGGCAGCGAACTCAGCCTGGTCTACGTGCCCTCTGTGCTCGAGAAGCGGGACTAAAGCAGGACTGGTGGCTAGAACAGCGGCAAGTGGGCCAAGGACTCCCCCTTCCCCTTGCTGAGTTGCTTTCCCCCCCTAAGTGGGCCATACAGGGATGCAGGCAGCCTGGCCTGGCAGGGCCACACAGGCTCCTTCCCAGCAGCTCTCCCCGTCTTTCAGCCATTAGGGTCACAGAAAGATTAGGGGCACAGACAAAGGATTATGGTTAAGGGGGAGGTCCAGCTTGTCGTGGTGGGAGGGAGAAAGTGCTGGGAGCAAGACCCTCCTTCTGTCTGGAGGCTGCTGTCCATGCTGGTCAGAAGGGCCACCTTTTCTCCAGGGCACAAAAAGTGTGGGCAAGAGGAAAGGGGAGTGAGTCCACACTTGCCCCCTAAATGGAAGCGCTGTTGGTAGACACCCACAAGAGCGCCTTGCCCACCTCTGGGAGAGGAAGGGCTGTTTTTGCTGGCTCAGTTGCTGCCATGTTCAACACTTTCTTCTTCTCTATCACCAGCCCTGCTTCCTGCTCTGCCCTCCTCTCCCCACTGGTCACAGCAGCCGCAGCCCCACACAGTGCTAAGCGATAAACCTTGGGCTTGTGGGTGGGATGCCCCGTGCCCTTGGAACATGGCTGGGGTGAGAAAGAGGAGTGAGCTACACCGGTCACACACACCCTCCTCCAGATGCTTTCCTGCTGCCTCCTTCTTGCCTGCCTTCCAAGGTGGGCATATCTGGCTACCTGCCGTATTTATTTATGTCCTGTACATAGTTATTTATTCTGGCATATAAGCTTGGAGAGAGAGAGGGAGAGAAGCTGTCGGCTGAGGGACAGGTCAGCAGGGCATTCTGAAAACCTCACCTAATGTTGGTTCATCCAGGGCTCCGCAAGTCATTGTTTCCTTCCTCCCACAGAACAAAAGCCCTGGGCAAAGTGTGTTGAATCCCTTCGGCCTGGTGCCTTTCTTGGGCCCCACAGATGGCTGCAGTTGCCTTTCAGTACTTGCTTGTCACTTGCTCTGACCCGTCAGCTTCTGCTGCTACCAGAGAGGAAGAGCAAGCATGCTGGAGGTCCAAAATGGTTGCCTTGGCCGTATGGAACATGGAAGTGCAGCATGGCCCCTTCGTTCAGAGCCATTGGCTCTACCTTCCAGTTCTGTTGATGTGAGATTTGGGAACCTCAGGCTAATGATCCACAACCAACTTATTGTAAAACAAGAAAGTTTATTGTAAGATGCACAGCAGACGTACCCGCAAGCACGTCTTTGCAGAATCTGAAGGCACAGGGACAGATCCCCCCTTTAAAACCCCACCCAGGACTCCATCACCACGGCAACCAGCCCCCTTACAGTTGAAGAACCGTTACCTTCTATCCCACATTCCAAACTCCTGAGCAGGGCCCCATCCACAAGCCAAACCTCACCCTTCATATTCCACCTTACTTTCCCAGCCCCCAACACTATGCAATGTCTCAACACACAGAACTACCTAGATCAATATATATATTAAACATACAACAATGATTATATATGAGCTGAATACATGAAGTGAATATTAAATAACTGGATATGTCTAATATTATACTTGATCTTCACTGGTTCTGACAGTTGATGAGCCAGAGTCTGCCCAACACATTTTTGTTTTGCACACCTTCAGCAAACAGAAAACTATACACTGTCATACTGTAGAGACGCTTGCATGGCTATGGAGTGCTTGCGGTGGATGATGTTGCTTCTTTCTTAGAGCTCCCTGGCTGTAGGGCATTCGGGGGGAAGAAAGGAAAGGAAGAACCAGGAAAGAACAGATGGACAAGTGGAGAGGCTTTGTGAAGTCGAAGACGTTCATGGACAGCATCCATAGTTTTTTCTGGGTTTTTCAGGCTCTGTGGCCATGTTCTAGAAGAGTTTATTCCTGATGTTTTGTCAGCATCTGTGGCATCTTCAGAGAATGGAGAGGCTTTATTTTTTATATCTAAAATAAGCAGTTAATTGACTATTTAGTTTGTGTTTTGTTTTAATTTAGGATCTTTTACTGTAGGGAGCACTGATGCTTTGGGATGTAGCCTGCTGTATTTTGTCTGCCCCATTTCCCCAGCTGGGGAGCAGCTGCCTGGTTTTTTTTTGGGGGGGGGGAACTACTGTTGGATGCTGGCCAGTGGAGGCTCACCTGGGCCTGGGAGCCCCTTCCCCTCCCGGCTCCTGCTGATCCCCTTTGGCTTGTCGTCGGTGTCCACACCATGCCTCAGGTGGCCTTAGCTCTGCTGTGCCCTTTTGGACTGTACAGCGGAAGCTGCTTTTATACCAGATTGTGTTTAATAATGTGTACAGGTACAGACACATTAAACAGAACTAACTTAACGGCTCTTGGGTGTCTTTTGGGGGTGAGGATGGGGGAGAACATGTCAACTTGCTCTGGTTCAAAGAAACCCAAAAATGGTACAGAGTCCAGTTGTGGGCTCCACAATTAAATAAGGATGTGGGCCAGGGGTAGGCAACCTGCGGCCCATGGGTCAGATGCGGCCCGGTGAGGCCTTGGGACCGGCCCCAGCCCGGTCCTGCCACCAATTGCCGCCGGGGCCTTTGGGGGGCAATTGTCTATAGAAGCCTCAGAAACATGTATTTATATTAACATTTTTTAAAAAAAAATCAAATTTTTTCGCGTGTCCTCCATTTTTTTTTTTAAAAAAAGTGTCTTCCATTTGAAAATTTTGTCCTACATTTGTCCTGGTTTATTTATATATATATTTATTTATTTTTAAATAATTTAAAATTTTATTTTTTGGCTTTGGCCCCCCAGTTGTCTGAGGGACAGCAACCTGGCCCCCGGCTCAAAAAGGTTGCCTACCCCTGACTGTGTCCAGAGGAGAGCGACTGAGGGAGCTGGGGATGTTTAGCCTGGAGAAGAGACAGTTAAGAGGTGATATGATAGCCCTGTTTAAGTATTTGAATGGATGTCCTTGAGAGAGCAAGCTTTTTTTCTGCTGCTCCAGAGAACAGGACCTGGAACAACAGATGCACACTCCAGGAAAAGAGATTCCACCTCAACATTAGGAGGAACTTCCTGACAGAAAGAGCTGTTACACAGCAAAAGATGCTGCTGCCTCTGTGGAGAGTGGCAGAGTTTCCGCCTTTGGAGGTTTTTAAACTGAAGCTGGGTGGCCATCTGTCCCAGGCTTCAATTGAGAGTCCCTGCATAGCAGAATGATGTTGAACTGGATGCTCCTTGAGGTCTCTTCTAAGAAGAAAGCCCACAGCCAGCTACGCCAGGGGCAGATTCGTTTTTGGTCTGTATGAGTGTTACCAACAGCGATGCCAGGTGTACCGAAAGAAACCAGTTTGTGGTGAGCTGCATCATTTGTTCTGAGTATGCTTTTTGCTGGCACAGTGCAGCATTCTGGCTGGAATGTTGTGAAGGACTTTCCTTCTAGACTCATAGGCCCAGTCCCAACAGGATCCCATTCTTCTTTTAAGACTTACATGTTCCCCCGGCTGCTCTTGTAAAACCTCCGGCCAGAGGCCCAATACGACAATAGCTGACTTAAAAACATTTTTCGCATGCTCAGAACTCTTACTGATACAGTATGTACTGAAATAATTTAGCTGTAGTTTGCAAACTGACAGCATTTCTTGTTGTTTGTATCAAGTAGAGTAGAAATATTGACTTCCCAGGGTCCTATCAGGGATGTAGCCAGGATTTTGGGGAGGGGGGGGTTTCCAGACTAAGTGCCACCATTATAATGGGGCTTGGGAGTGGTGGCGCAGCAGCGTGCACCATTCATTGTATCTAATGGAAGGGGGGGGTCCAGACCCCCCCCCCTTGGCTACGTCCCTGGTCCCACTGAGCCAATGGCTTCAACTAGTTGGGACTAATGATTACATTTGGACCACTAACACTTGCAAAATGGAGCAGAATTAAAAAGTTTCCTACTTGCTCTGCATCCTGTGCTCTCCAAGAGACCAGGCTCCTTGCAGACCACATTTCACAAAGTGAACTTCAGCCCTCCTCATCTTTAAACAACAAAAGCCAAACGTGATCCATCCCCTTTATTTAGTTTAGTAGCAAAGAGCTGAAAAAGATCGGTTCTAAATTACAGAGTCAGTCAGTCCGTGAAGACAATGTTACATTTGTACAAAAGAAAAGCAAAGGAACCCATCCCTGCCTCCCCAATCTTCGCCAAGGCAGCCTCTTTCATTAAGCAAGAAATGTTGGCTTTTCTGCCAACAAAAGCAGATGACAATGGAGAGAAGAAATTTCCAACAGTTTCCATTCGCCCAAGGAATGATCAAGTACAGCCTTCCTCCAGTTAGTACCCCCCAGATGTGTTGGATTAGTCCCCAGAGAGGGCAGGCACAGGGCCAGGCGGTGATGGGAGTTGTAGTCCCAACCTCTGGAGGAAGGCTGGTCTAGAATCCACACCCTCGCATTACAAGTGAATGACCCATAGGGCTGCCCTTCCCCTAACTCCCCTGATGTCCGCTGCTGCACTTCCCCTCTGCCTAGACTTCCCTCCCTCCCGATATATGTCCTGCCTTCAACTGCTAGCCATTCCTCCTTTCACTTAGCAAGGGGACCTATGAGTTAAAGTCCACTTGTGAGTCAAGTGTAGCTGCTGTGGGGTCATAAAAGGGTTCAGAGACGAACACTCACAAGAATGGAGCTGTGCCCATCTCTGTGCGAGAAAGGTTGCCGCTTCAGCTAATCCCAAACTAGACCCCACACAAGCAAAGTGGCAGCCACTAAGCAGCCGGAGGAGCTCAGAACCCTGCTGAGGCCCAGCTGGCAAATGGGCAGAAGCTTTGGTGGGAGCCAAGGACTTAGCCGCTTAAAACACAGGAGGGCATGCAATCCCACCTACCACAAAAGCATCACGCTCCGTCCCCAGTGGGGCATCTTAAAGAGGCGAAGCACTTGGAGGATGCTGAAGGAGAGCAGCTGATCCCTGCCCAAGTTCTGGAAGAGTGGCTTCTAACACAAAGGCTGCTTCTGCCAGGCCTCGGCTCCAGCTGTGTCCCCTCAGAAGGCAATAAGAGAAAAGGACAGAGGAGGAAGAGCTGGTCCAGGGCTCCAGGAAACCTCTGTGAAGAGTGCAAGGCAGTGGGCAAACACATTCCTAAAGTTTAGCAGGAGACCCACTGGCCGATGGGCACCAAAGGAGAGTGGAGGCAGAATGGTGGAGCTGCATACCAACCTCTCAAGGCTGGGAGGTGTCCAGGGTGGTTTAAGGAGAGGGCTGGCGGTGCCCTCAAGGCAGGGAAGCAACACCTCCATGTGCAGGTGACTTACTTGGGCCCCTGGGTGAGTGGGGGGGACTCAATGTTGAGCCCAAACAGGGTATCCCTGGAGCAAACTGCCTGATAAAACCAACCAGCACAGATTTCCCCAGCTATGGGGGACAGCCAACATCCCCTGTGCCCTTCCTTCCATGTCCTCCATGTGGGCCAGATCTGGATCACGCAGATCTCCTGATAGGAATTATGTTTTGGACTGCCACTGCCAATGGGGCCAATGGGAAGGGATACTGGGACCTACACTCCAACCACAGCAGGAGGACTGTCCAGCACCCAGCTGAAGGAATGGAGGAGGCAGAAGAGAAAGTAACATGAAAGAGCTCACTTGGAAATCCTCCATTCTCACAGTCTTTGGGGAAACCCTGTCCTTGGGCAGCAGAGCTGCAGGGGGTGAAAGAGACCCACCTTCACAAGCAGCAAGAAGTTCCTAGTGATGCTCTTCCTAGAGTAGGGAAAGCAGCATGCTGCAGTTTACAAACCAGGGTCGGCCCCTTCCTGCCATCTTGGCTCCTGGAGACATAGGAGCAGCTGAGCCCCAATGGCAGCAGTGTCCTTCCCCTTCCTCTGTCTCGGTGCTCAGGTCTTGTTGAGGGTCCAGAGTGGGTCAAGCATGCTGAGGGGGTCGTCGCTGGGCCGGGCCCCTCGCAGGCCCTCCCCGTTCTGGGGCTGGAGGAAGCTCTGCTTATTCATCCGGTGCCTGCCCTTGAGGGAGTTGTCCAGGGTGAAGGCCTCAGGGGTCAGGGAGGCCAGGAGCTCCAGCGAGGAGGAGGACGGAGCCATGGCCAAAGCAGTGGAGGTGGGGGGCTCTGGGCCCGGGAGTGCCAGCTGCTGGTCCTTCTCGTCCCCTTCCCCTTCCTTCTCCTCTTCCACATGGTTGCTGTTCTCTGCTGGGGAAGGGCCCCCCACAGCCTCAGCGGGGGGAGAGAGGGGCGGAGGTGGCTCTGTAGCACCAGGGACCTGGTGATCAGGCACAGCAAGCTGAGGCGGGGGAGCTGGTGGCGCAGGGACAACACTGACGCTAGCTGTGGCCGTCAAAGGTGGGGGCTCCAGCAGCTGCTGCCCGTTGGTTGGAGGTTCTGCCCCTCCCGAGGGCGGTCTGATGCTGAGCTTGGCAATGGTGGCCTGGATGGAGCTGATGGGCATATCTCCCCCCAGGACCAGATCCTGGGGGTCTTGGTGGACGTACAGCTGGAAAGGAACAGCAAGAACATCTCAGCAGACTCTGTGTGTTGGGCTGGACCCAGGGCCCCATTCTCAGCTTCTAAGAGCCCAGGGCAGGAATGGGCATTATGTGGCCCTCAAGGAAGAGGGCTCCTGTGTAGCCCTTGGGATCTCAAATGGCTTGGAGTAGGCCCTTCCAAATACAGTGGTGCCTCGGGTTACGAAATTAATTCGTTCCGCCGCGGCGTTCGTAACCCGATTTTTTTTCGTAACCCGAAAAAGCCATAGGCGCTAGCGCTGGAAAGCCGCGTTTCGTGCGAAAAAGCGCCGAAAAGCACCAAAAAATTTTTTCGTAAGCCGAAAAAAAAAAACGGAACACGGAACAGTTTTTTCCTATGGGATTTTTTCGTATCCCGGAAATTTCGTAAGGCGGTGCTTTCGTATCCCGGGGTACCACTGTAGTTTCATCCCCTGCCCTAAAACAGCTTTGCTTCTAAGTTTAAAAATCAACCAAAAGAGATGGAATGTCACCTCTGATCCACCAAAAGGAGGCAGCACTGCGGCCCTCCATAGCAGCCAAAGCTCCCAGCCCTGAAGACGTAAGAGATCAAGGGCCCCAGGCTGAGAGTGAACACCATAGCCTTGTGGGTTCTGCCACCACCTTCAGTCTCTCTTCTATTTGCATAAATAGGCTGAGCTTAAAGCTTTGGGACTGTTCTGCCTCCTCCCTATCCCTGCCCCCAAGATGAGAAGGTTGCCATGACAGGGCGTTACAGGGAAGACATTCTGCACATGGGCAAAGGCAGCCTGCTCTTTCAACTCCCTCATTCACCACTCTCCCCAAAGCCCACTATCCATCTCCTGGACTAGTGGCTAAAGCAAGTGAAACCTTCAATGGGGGAGGCTCACCTTTTGGGTGGAGGTGAGGGTGCTGCTGGAGGGCTTCCCAGCGGAGACTGAGAGGACCCCGTGTCTCTGGAGGACCTGCTTGGCATGCTTCAGGACTGACTCATAGCAGAACTTGAGGTGAAGCTGGAAGAGAAAGAGACAGCAAAGCACCTTTAGCCAGAGCCTTATTAAGAGAAGACAGCCATTTTAAAAGTTATTTTGTTCTGGTTTATTTGGCTGGCCCTCCACATTTGTGATTCTTACTTTTGCAGATTTGATTATTCACCAATCGGAATAATATGTTCTCTCAAGGAACATACTAGGTCCTCCAGCGCAACTCTGCAAGAAGTTACCCATAGAGTCACACTAGAGGACTTAAGAGATTCCTAGAGAAAACACTTCTCTAGACATCTGTGGGCACTCTAGTGCTATTCTATGGTCACATTCTGCCAGATGATGACCAGAAAGTTGTGCTGGAGGGCCTAGAGATTCCTTGAAGGATTCTCTCTGGTTTAAAAAAAAGTTTTTAAAAGTGTTTTAAGTGTTTATTGTTTGTCATAAATGTTCAATTTAATTTAAAAAATTAAAAAATAAAGTTCTTTTTGGTGATTCCCCTCCCCCTGCTCTTTCACAGGGGTCCTTGTGTCCCTGATCCCAACCAATGTGGAGCTCCCACTGGACTGTAAACCATTCTGCGTCCCATTTTGGGAGAAAAGTGAGCTATAAATCAAATCAAATAAGTGGAGGTCGTCCAAAGGAGGTCTGGAAACCATGAAGCCCTATGAGGAGAGACTTAAGGAGCTGGGGATGATTAGCCTGGAGAAGAGATGGTTAAGAGGTGATATGATAGCCCTGTTTAAATATTGGAAGGGATGTCATATCGAGGATGGAGCAAGCTTGTTTTCTGCTGCTCCAGAGAACAGGACTTGGAACAATGGATGCAAGTTCCAAGAAAAGAGATTCCACCTCAACATTAGGAGGAACTTCCTGAGAGTAAGGGCTGTTCGACAGTGGAACACATTTCTTCCTCTGAGTGTAGTGGAGTCTCCTTCCCTGGAGGTCTTTACACAGAGGCTGGATGGCCATCTGTTGGGGATGCTTTGATTGAGATTTCCCACATGGCAGAGTGGGGTTGGATTGGATGGCCCTTGTGGTCTCTTCCAACTCTTAAGATTCTATGATTCTATGATATTTATTCATTTATTTCCCCCTAAACACAGGCAGTCAAGAGGGCCCCAGTCATCCATGGAACATCTGAACCCCCCGCCCAAATCTCCTGAAGCCATTGCTGAAACCCCTCTCTTCTCCCCCTCAGCCTACCTTCTCCTGAAGCATGTGCTTCCTCTGCTGGCGGATCCTCTTCACAAGCTGAGCCAAGTCTGGGATGCTGTTGCCAGCTTCTACCTCCTGCATGGCTGCGTACAGGAGGCAGAAGGCCCCCGAGCGGCCCACGCCGGAGCTGGTGGAGGAAGAGAACCAGGTTAGCGGGAGTCTGGGAATCCTTCCTGTCCTCCTCCCAGAGTCGTTCTACAAACCCACTGGCCTCACTTGGGGTGGGAATGGTATGACCCTCCAAATGAGGATCTCTGACAGTGGAGCTAGTCCCAGATATGCCTGCCTGAAGGCTGAGGTCTGCTGGAGAAGCCCCTTCTGTGATCCCCTTCCAGTGGGATTGATACACTGCGTGAAGAGAGGGGAACAGGGCCTTCTCTGCTGTGGCCTGCCTTCCCTTTAGAAGTTGCACTGATGCCAAGTTAAAACTTGATTTGTTTCTGAAAGCCTTCAGGGCCTATCGACTTCACCCCATGTGTATATATACATGGTTTCGTATTGTTTTACCTTCAAATCTGCAGTCGTCTAAGCCATGTGGCATAGTGGTTTGAGTTCTGAACAATGAGTCTGGAGATCAGGGTTTGGTTCCCAGCTGGGCCATGGAAACCCACAGGGTGACCTTGGGCAAGGCACACTTTCTCAGCCTCAGTTGAGTTGCCAGAAGTCAAAAATGACTTGAAGACATGTACACAATATGCTTTTAGATTATTTGAAAAACTATTTCTATTTTTATTTTAGTGTTGTACATTTTAAAATATTAAATTATTAGGTGCATCTGTTGGGAACATAGGGACTGGGCCTTCTTGGGGGCTGCTCCCAGGCTTTGGACCTCCCTCAGTAAGGAGGCCAGCGTGCCTCTCTCCTTCTGTGGGCAAAAGAGAACATGCCTAACCTGAATGTGTTTGGTGAGCAGACTGCCAGAGTGTTTAATGGGGAGCTGTTTTCTGATTTTATTTCTTGACTTTTTCAATTGACTTTTTTGAAATGGTTTTAATTCTGTAGAAAGCTTTAACTGCATTTTAACTGTATGATTTTATGTGTTTTTACTGTCATCTTTGTGTTTGTTTTTATCCACAATTGTTTTAGGTTTTGTAAAACTGCCTTCCAGTTTAGGGGAAAGGCTGTAAGTGAATCAATGACTAGTTACATTCAGTGGGATTTTCTGGCCTTGATCACAGAGAACAGAGCCTCCACGGTCAGAGGCAGGCTATCTCCAACTGCCAGATTTTGGGGGCAGGCAGCCCTGGCCAGCACAGGTGGTGAGGGAAGGAAACACATTTAAACTTCTCTGAGGCAGAGTCCCCCCATTTCCAGCCCTGCAATCCTTCTCAACCTTTTCCCGACACAGTTGTTTTCACAGCAGGCCTTACCTGCAGTGGACAACGATGGGCATGTGCAGAGGGCGCTGATGGAGGTAGTGGCTGTGGACCTCCTGGATGAAACGGAGCAGGTCCCCTTTGCTGTCAGGGAGACCACTGCCAAGAGGGAGGGAAGGAAAAGGTCAGCATTCACACTTGCACAGATTTAATTCCAAGAGGCAGCGTCCAGCCGGCATCAGTCTTTTCCAAACCCAGGACATCTTAGAACTACAGAATCTTGGAACTGGAAGGGACCCCAAGGGTCACTAAGTGAATACTCCTTGCTCTGCAGTAACACACAACTAAGCTTGCATCTGCACTATAGAAATAATGCAGTCTGACATGACTTTAACTACAATGGCTCAATGCTACAGAATCCTGGGATTTGTAGTTTGGCATTAAAGCTCTCTGATAGGAAAGGCTAAATATCTCACAAAACTGAAAATCCTAGAATTCCATAGCATGGAGCCATGGCAGTTAAAGCAATGTCAAACTGCATTATTTCTGCAGTTCAGCTTCATCCTAAATCATTCCTGAAAGATGCCCATTTAACCTGAGTGCATCACATTTTGAGGGTTCCACTGTCAAAAAGCTCTTAAAGTAAAAAAAAGTTCTCAATGTTTAAGTAGAATCTCTTTTTTTGTCATCTGAATGCACTGGTTCATGTCTTAGTCTTTGGAGCAGCAGAAAGGAAGTTTGCTCCCATTTTGTGCATGACATCCCTCCAGTTTAAAGGTGTGTCTTCCTGCATGGCAGAAGGGGGTTGAACTGGATGGCCCTTGTGGTTTCTTCCAACACAATCTTCTCTTCCCAAAGCTACATATTCTCAATGCCAAATTTGTAAGCTAGGTAAGTATGTTGATTTCTATGTCATTTCCTCTAGGAAAATAGTCCTCTCCTGGGCTTAAAACATGTGAAATTGGCTCCAAGCCCTTTAGGAACAAAACCATTTTTCAAAAGTCTTTTCTTCCAGGATGGAAGGATTGCCCCCCCCCCTTCTGCCTGACCCCAGATAATTGCCCACCAAGGCATAGGGCTTTGGCCTGCCATCATTCAGCCCCAGAGGTCCTGCCAGCCCCCGCCCCTCACCCCCCAGCTGTAGGGGGCAACCAAATGCACATACAGCTCTGGCCAGGAGGAGAACTGCAGGTGGATAATGGTCCGCTTCAGGCTCTGATCACGGAACTGCAGGCTGATCATCCGCTCCGTGTGGGTCGGGGTGATCTTCAGGCTGGTCAGGACCAGGGTGATGGGACCGTGGACCATGGGCTGGCCCCGTTCTGTGGGGAAGTAGCGGACCACCTTTTGCTGCAGAACAAAGAAGAGGGAGAAAGGAGAAGATCTGTGGTTAAGAGAGGGTTGACACATTGAGCCAAGGCAGCTCCTTAGTGGTCCATTCACACAGGACTACACAGTGAACCAAGGCAGCTGCAAGCAACAAGGCCTTCAGAGGTGGACAGCACCAAGAAAAATACACCACTCGGAGGGAAGAGAGGAGGAGGAGGAGGAGTGGGCCCAAGTGGCCTTTGGCATGTTGAGATCAGTCCTCCTGCTAAGCCACAGAGGATAAATCCACATCTCAGTCTCAGGGTTGGGGTGGTGGAATTCTTTCAACTGTTTGAAATTCAGCTATTAGTTTTATTATATTTTTAATCTTTGTATGATAGGAATTTTAAAGCTGTATCTATTTTAAAAGCCAGTGTGGCATAGTGGTTTGAGCACAGGACTCGGATGCTGATGACTGGAGTTTGATTCCTCAATCAGCCATGGATACCCACTGGATGATCTTGGATGAGTCATACACTCTCAGCCCAAGAAAACCCTGGGATAGATTTGCGTAGGGTAGCAACAGTATCTGTTTTAACCTTTGCCTTGAGTCCCAGACTGAGAAAAAGTAGGATGTAAGTAAAAACAATAACAGTGACAATAACAGTAACAAAGACACAGCTCTGCATTCTCAGCCATCATATAATGTTTTGCAAAGACAGTCCCTGGGCATTATTCCCCTTTGCACATCAGAAGAAGCAGGCACACAGATGGCACACAATGGGTATAAGCAGAAAGGTGAGGTAGCGCAACCACCGTTACACCACATGAGTAGAGTTACCCTAAGCAAACACAACGTTCTCCCCCCATTTGCAACTAAGAGTAGAATGGCTCTCTCTGGACAATGGCAGTTTCTCTGGTGCGGCCCCTCCTGTCCCCCCTTACCTTCTCGATTTCCTGCTCAGACACCAGCATGACCACCACCGACACCTTCTGCTCGTAGATCATGAGCCAGAAGTCTGAGGCAGTGCCCACCAGCGGGGCCTGGGTGGCAATGATGGTAGGACAGTAGGAGGAGAGGTCCTCAATCTTGCTGGCGTTGATATAATCGTCCTTGCCTGACTGCAGGACGATGCGGTTTTTGTCGTAGGGCATGATGTCCTGGTGGCGGTTCTTCATTGAATAGCAGCGGGCGATGGCGATGGAGAGCTGCCGGGCATCTTTCTCTTGGGCATCCTGCAGCGCCTTCCAAAGGCTGTCCAGCTCGCTGCCGGTCCCCGAGGGGCTGGGCCTCCCCAGGCAGGCCACCACTTCCTGGAAGCGCTCCAGCTCTGAGAGGAGCCTCCGGAGGCGCTCGGGCTTCTCATAGGGGTCATTCTCGATCAGCTGGACCGCCTTGGGCTTCAGGCCGTCTTTGGCGTCGGCCTTGGTGGGCTGCAGGAGGGGCTGGCCCACCGCTGTCTTAGCTCCCCCGTGCTGGCTTTCGGGGCTGGAGGACAAGAGGTCGTCGGTGGAGGAGCTCTGACGGTGGAACTGGACCTCGGAGGGTCCCTGCAGGAGGGAGGCAGCCCCGGGCCCCAAGGAGGAGGGCGGAAGCTGGGGGAGCGGGCCTGAGCAGGGCACAGAGGGAGCCTGGAGGGCCATAGGGGGTTGTGGGGAGGGTGCAGGGGAGGGCAAGGCTGCCCCTTGAACTACCACCCCACCAGGCATCTGAGCCAAAGCCGGGCTAGGGGCAGGTGGGACATGGCGAGGAACTGACTGGTTTGATGGAGGGGGCGGCTGAGGCCCCACCAGCCCCACTGGGGCCCCAGGAGGGATTTGGGTGGTAACTGGGGGAACAGAACCAAAGGGTCCTTGAGAAGCTGAGCCAGGAGGCAAGGGTTGTATGGCAGCATGTGATGGGCAGAGGGGCAAGGGCTGGCCAGGCCCCATCATGCCCACTGTGATGTTAGACCCCCTGGGGACTTGGGTAGGGAAGCCTAGTGCCCCTGAGTGGGGAGGAACAACCCGGGGAGGCATCTTATCAGGGGCTGGCAGCTGGTAGTGTTGAGGTTGTGCCATCTGGCTGGGTAGCTGCCCCTGGCTGGCAGGATGAACAGGGACCTGGCTCAGCACAGCCTGCTGGCCTGAGACCTGGGGTGGGTAGGGGCCCTGGAAGAGTGTCTGCTGAGGGGCCTGGGCTTGAGGCAGGAATTGGGGCGGATACTGCGGAGGGGGCACTTGCCCCCCAACAGCCCGTGGCCGAATCTGCCTGTCTAGGGTGGGCTGGAGATGCCTGTGAGGAGGGAAGCCGGGCTGGGGCTGAGCGGTGGAATAAGGAGCCAGAACTGGTGGCATGAAGGGTGGGCCAGTGGCCTGGGTGTAAGGAAACTGGATGGATGGCCCTTGGGGACCCACAAAACCTCCCTGAGGAGGAGGGGGCCCAGTCCACTGAGGAACTGGACCGGTTACCCCCCTGGGGGCGGTGCAGCTAGAGATGGGGCCCTGGATGCTGTCCACAGTGGTGGTGGCTGGCCGCACAACCTGGGTGTGTGAGGGGAAGTTGTGGGTGCTGAAATGGTGGGAAGCCAGAACCGTGGGCCTAACCGTAAGAGGTGTAGGGTGGCCAGCAGGCCCTACTGCATTGCTGGGGACTGGCTGTCCCATGCTGTAACCCCCACCTGGGGCAGAGATAGACATGGGGATGTGTTGAGGGGATGTTTGCTGTGAAGGGAGTGGGGGCCTGGGATATGCTGGTTGCACAGGTGCCAAAGGGGGTCCCTGAGCAAGGGGCCCGGTTGGGTAGACCTGGGGGCTGGGCACTGAGGAAGGAGCAGAGCTCAGTGGAGGAAGGCCTGTCCGAGGTATGGAAGGTGGCATCTGGTGGGAAGTCAGGGGAGTGGGTAGTGGGACCCCTGGGAAGTGCCCCTGTCCAGAGCTGGCAGGGACTCTGGTGGGCTGGTAGTGCCCAGGCATGGGCCCAGCATTCACGAAATGGCCTGGGCTGAAGGGAGCCCCGGGTTGGCTTGCTCTGGCTGGCTGCAAAGGGGTGGCCACCACTCCACCCACAGCCCCAAAGGCCTCAGGGCCCGGACCTCGCAGGCTGGTGCGAGCAAAAGCTGGGTCCAGGCCAAGGGCTGCCAGGGCATCGCAGGGCAGCTGTGCCAGATGGGCTGCCAGCACCTCAGGTGGCAGGCTCCTCAGTTCTTCTGGCAAGTCGGCTAGGGAGAGAGAAGCCAGGGCAGGCATTTCAGTTCCCTCCAGCTCAGAAGGCTTCTTTTGAAGTGCTGGCTTTGGAGTGGTTGGTCTGGGTGGAGGCCGCAGCTTCATTTCTCTGGCAAAACAAGAGCACACAAAGAGAAGCCAGGTTAGCACCACAAGTACCAGCCGTGGAGGATGGGTCCTCTGCTATGAACTTATCAAGAAAGCTGTGCTTTTCAATCATGTGCTGGAAAAACTAAACTGCTACCTGCTCAGGGAACAGCCAACTGTTGTTGAGCTGCATGTCCCATCATTCCTCAGCCCCTAGTTAAGCTAGCTGGCACTGAGGGGAAGAAAAAGTTCAAGAGCATCAGAAGGGCACAAGTGCCCAGCCTTGCTTGAATCTCCTCAAAGAAGACCAGACTTAGAGAGGCTGTGAGTGGATGAGTGAGTGACTGGGCCACGATCCACTAGCAAGCTCATGGGAAGTGAAGCCAAGCTGAATGGAAACTTGGACCTGGTTCTTCCTTGGTCCAACATAGACAGGGAGCACTTTGACTGTCTTTCAGGAAGCAGCTCCAACAACTCAGCAGTATGTTTTAGGGCAAAATGCAACCTACTGAACTTGACTTCTGACACCCCTCAACGCTGCCTAGGAACTCTTTTCTCACAGACCCTGCTCCCCAACTCCTTAGAAGACAAGGAGTTGTTTAGGGTGTCTCTCAAGTTTTAAGCTGAATCCAGGTTTTCCTGCCTTTGGAAAGAGACCTGAGATATGCACTCCACTGGTGCTTTTCAGGCAGCCTGGAAAACCATTCTCATCCTTTTCTTCAGCCTTTGATTTTTAGACTCCCAAGAGGTGGGTATCTCTGGTCACCACCATTCAGGTGCTAGTAGCATTACACACACATTGTGCAGAAACGTGTTAATGGCTTACATGTGCAGACATCTCACTTTGAACAGGGAACAGAGAACTATTCTCTTGCCCTCTGCACCCCATCCCAAACCTCCTCCTCCACAGTTTTCAGGCCCCAGGAGAAGCAGAGGCAGCAGCAGCTCCTCAGCAGTGGGGTAATGAACAAATCCAATATGGAAGAAGTGGCTGGTCTTGGTTTTGTGAGGAAGGACAGTGAACTCTCATTTCTTCTTCAATGGCATGAGCCTGAACCAGCTGCATCCATTGGATGAGATTCTACATCAAGGAGGCATAGCGGAACACTATGCTTGATATAGATGCATGTCCTCTCCTCTGTCCTGTTTGCTGTTAAGCTCTGGAAGGGCCGACTGTGCCTGCTGCTTAGAGCTGGGGAGGGGAGGGAAGGAAAAGGCAATTCAGAGGAGAAAAGAACTGGCTGGTCTTTGTTCTGAGAAGAAAGGATAGGACAGTGTACTTCATCTGAGAGCACACCCTCCCTTCCTTCTCCTCCAACACAGACTACCTGCATCCTCATCCTCTGACTTACCTCCCTTCTTCCTCCCTGCCATTAGGAGCAGCAGCAGCAGCCACTTCCAGGGAATGACAACTATGGAAGGGGAGCTTTTGGATGGAGCGGAAGAGGCAACAGAATAGCCCCTTATGCCTTGGCCAAAAAGAGATGTACATGCATGTAAGCCACCAACAAGATTCTAACCTCTATCTTCTTGTAATCTTCATAACAGGTAACTGGGTGAAGGCTGGTGCTGAGACACAAAAAGATTGTCTGAGGCCACATAGGAATTTCCAGCAGAAGTGAGGCATGAGCTGGGAACCTCTCCATCCATACCACAACCAGACACTACCCTACACCACCTCTCTTTCAGAATTACTGTGCTGCTGCAACTGCTGAAATTAACTCTTTCTTCTGAGTTGTTTTATTTCTTACAGTTTACTAAGCCTATTAATTGTTGCTCATTTTTATCTGCACAAAAAGGCAAAGAATATTTAGACTTTCCCCTCTGAGTGGCATTTTTTCATTATTTTTTGCATTATGGAACTGGGTGGAAAGTTCATTTCAGGAAAATAAATTGTTTTCCAGTGATGGAGGTGGAAATGTAAATGTAAATGAAATTGTTATTGTTGTTGTTATTTCACCTGGGTATCTCAGGATGTTCAGACACGCTTCCTTGTCATGGGTGAGAAAATGAGCAAGTGTTCTTTAGATGCCTGTTCACACCACCTCTTCTGAGAACTGCTACTATCATTGTGTTGTAAACCACTTTGAGGAAAAGCAGAACATAAATCCACATACATACATTCTCCTTCTGACCCCCACTGCACCACTTTCACTCTATAGCCATAGAGACGTTACCTACTTTGCCAAGACCTGCTGCCTGGTTATTTCGGCTGCTTTGCAGGCAGCCCGGGTCTTCTCCAGGAGTTTAGCCACTTTACTCTCCAAGTCGGCATAGAAATCCTTTCCCTCCTGGGACTTCTTCATTAGGTCTTCATAAGCTTCATAGGATGCCACCAATGTTTGCAAGGTTGTGTTCCATCTAGAGAGTTGGGGGAGAAGAGCAGGTGTTCAGGTGAAGTGGCTTTTCTGAGGGTTTTGTAAAAGAGGGTTACACCCAGAAAAGAATGTCCTCTGATGGAGGATCTTTTGTACTGCACCATGCTTGGCATTTCCCATTTCTACAATCACCAAAGGAAACTGTCTAAAACCAGCCAAGGCCTGTTTCTGGAGGGGAGGCCCCTGGGTTTTCTAGGCCAAGGGAAGGTGACAGAAGAAGTGACGGCCACTCTCTTAGATGACGTGAACAGGGCATGAAACAAATTCATGGATGATAAAATACTATCAATGGCTACTACTGCTTGTGCTTATTTCTTTCAAATACTCTAAAGGCACTAAATCCCATCTGATCTTGGAAGCTAAGCAGGGTCAGCTCTGGTTATTATGTGGAGGGTAGACAGCCAAGGAATCCCAGGTGCTATAGGATATATTTTAGAGGAAGGAACTGGCAAAACCACCTCTCAGTATCCCTTGGCTAAGACAACCCTAAGTTTTCATGGTGTCATCATAAGTCTGACAGGCAACCTGAAGGCACATACACAGAGAAAGGGAGGCATCAACAACATCTCTCAAGTCAGTTTGTTCACTAGCAAACAAGAAGATACTGCTCAGGCCCTACTTGCTGGCTTCCTCTTGCAGTATCTTGTGGGCCTCTGAGGCAGGACACTGGAACTGATATGCCTTGGATCAGATCCAGCACAGTACTTTTGTACTTATGGGAGAAATCCTGGGGAAACAGGGCCAGCTTGAGCAATGGTGCTCAGGCTTTGGTCTCCAGATGATTTGAACATCACTCCCCAGAAGCCCATACCAGAAGGGAGATTTGGAACTGAAGTCCCAAGCATATGGAAAACCAACAGTTGAGAACCACTGAGCAACAGCAGGAAACACCCTGAACCCCCCCCTCCCAATATTTCCCATCAAAATTAGGTCAAATTAGGCCTTTCTGAGCTGTTTTGGGCTGTCTCTCAATCACAGCCTGAGTTTGTACTTAAAAGGCAGGGGAAAGTGATGAAATCTCTCTACTTCCAGTTGGCCAGAATGGCACCTGCCCAGTCCAACCTCTAACATTGAGTTCCCACAGATCCCCCCACTCACTTGTGCTCCACTTCAGCCAAGATCTTGCGCACTGCAGCATACTTGACGTTGGCATCTGTCAGGGCTTTGAGGACATTCTCCTGGGCAGCCAGGTTCTGATCCAGATAGACCTTGATTTGGTCATACTTCTTCAGCTGCTCTTCAAAGAGTTTCTGGAGCAAGAGGGAACAAATGTCAAGGCCAAAGTATGAGAGAGCAGAGTGGGAGAAGATGAGGAGGGAGAAGGGATGTCTGGGAACTGGAGAAAAAAGGAAAAGTTGGGGAGGGGGGTAGTCAGTGACACGCAGATCGGTGAGGTAGAAGTGGCCTTCTATAGAGAGAAAACCCTCTCCTGGGGATCTTAAAAATTTGGGCAGACTCCTAACTGGAGATACAGCAGACCAGGCTGCTGCAAGCTGTCTAAGGTTCCTTACCTGCCTGATTTGAGGCAAGGGTCTTCCCCAGTCCTACTTGGAGATGCCATGGATGGAACCAAGCATACATGCTAAGCAAAGGGCTCATCCACTGAACTAAGATTTCTCTTCCCCATGGATATCCATCAACTGCATGGAGGGAGGGGAAGATGGGACAGAGACTGGCCATCCAAGCATCCATTACCACACCTCTGTTTATGTGCCTTCAATTTGCTTGTTGACTTATGTCGCCCCCATGGATTTCATAGGATATTCTTAGGCAAAGAGTACTCAGAGATGGTTTTGCCAATTTCCTCCTCTGAAATAGAGCCTACCGTACTTCTTGGCACTCTCCAATCCAAGTACTAATTAGGGCTGACCTTGCTTAGCTCTCACAGTCAGATGGAACTTGGTGCCTTTAGGATATTCCCCATATTTCCTTCTATTAAAGCAGGAGTTGTACTCATGCTGCCCTCTAAACACTAGACACAAACTCCCAGCTTTCCTCACCACTGCCTGTGCTGGCTAGGGTTGCTGGGAGTTGCAATCTGACAATACCTGGCAGGTCACAGGATTGCTGGCTCTGCTTTAAAGGAATGGCAGGCCGCTTGTTTTCTCCCAGAGGCTCACCTTCATCTCTGACCGGTCCGTTGTCACTAAGGAGGTGGTGATGTCGTCCTTCTGGATCATCTCCCGTAACTGCTGTTCCAAGGAGATCCGCTGGTCCTTCATCTCCTGCACCTTAGACAGGATCCGTTTCAAGTTCTGCATCACCTGTTTGTCCTCTGGAGAGCAAGATGTAACCAGTCAGACTCTAGCTGGCAACATAAGAAACTGTGGATTTTTGTGGGTTTTTCGGGCTATGTGGCCATGTTCTAGAAGATTTTCTTCCTGACCTTTCGCCAGCATCTGTGGCTGGAAACCATGGATGCCGGCCATGAAAACCTTCAACTTCACAGAGGAAACTCTCTTTTCAAACCTATTCTTCATTTTAACTTTTTCCAGCACTGAACATACAAAACAAAACTGACGATGGGGAGAAATCTTGGACTGGAATTGAGTTGGTGAACAATCTAGTAAGAAAAGCCAAAGGGTCTCCAAAAGTACACATGTGACACAAGTTTAGTAAGTTAAGTGTGAGTTTGGAATCTATACTGCTGAGCACAACACACCATCAAAGAATCCAAGGGACTTTTGGCCAACAAATTAGGTGAAAAATTCAGTTCTACCATTGCCAAAAATTCTGTGCTCACTCACACAACTCAAATTCTGTGCCAGGGAATGCATAACTCTACAATCTCCATGTTTATAACATATATGCCATAATCCCCATTAATCCTTGGAAACCCACTGGGCAAGTCATACTCTCTCAACCTCAGAAGAATGCAATGGCAAACCCTCTCTGAACAAATCTTGCCAAGAAAACCCCCATGATAGGCTTGCCTTGGGGTCACCATAAGTTGTAAAACAATGTGAAGGCACACAACAACAAAGCTCCATACTTCTTCCTACAACTGCCACCCACAGAGAGGAAGGAGGGCTAACGGCTTGTACTCTTGAAGAAAACCACCCCTACGGTTATGAAGCTTCATGAAATACAGGTACAGGTATAGCTTGGTTAACAAAATAGATGTATTCCTCAGCACTACTTCTTTAACAGAAAATTTGATAACAGAGAAATTACATGAAAGAAATAGGGATAGGTTCCTATCCCACAAAAAAAAGAGCACTTCAACAGACTTTTAAAATCCAAAACTAAGAATATGTTGTACTAGTGAAAGGAAACAACCAGGTTAAATAAGCCTTGCAAAAGTAAACAAAAACATTTTTAAAAAATTCCAGAAACCATATGAAGTCATCTTCCAAAATACATCCAGAGACTTTTTTTTTTGCTTCCACCACCCTCCACTTTTCTTATGATTTCTACATAGGTGACCAAACTTATAGATCTATACTTCTTTAACATGCTAGGAGTAGCTGGTGAGGCAGGAGAATCTGCTTTCTGCTCTACTCTCTGCTCTCTTGTTTAGTAAGAAATCTTGTTTACCTTGCCTGTTTTAGGCAGACAAACAAAACTACAAAGTTTTAGGACCTTTGATACTAACTGAAAGAAAGAAGCTGGTAGCTTGAACTTTTGTATAAAAGCTCATGCTACCAGCTTTTCTTTCAGTTACTTTCAAAGATCTTAAAAGATCCCTTTGCACACAGCTACAGGAGGATCGGCTACAGCAGAATCTTATTCATTCCAGCCCAAATTTTGCTGCATTGTTTACTGAAGGCAGGCTGCTGCAACTTGACACTGAAATTATGTATTTCTTCAGCTCTTTTTCACTACCCTCCCAATGCTGACACTTGTTTAAAAAATCCTCCAGCTAGACAGAGAACAAAGAGAAAAAGAGTCCAGAGGAGGCATAAAAAGACTTTGTTTAAAAAAAAAAAGCTTCTTTGTCAGAGGCTTTGTTAAGTGAAGCATGCCTGTATTTTTACCATTATACATAAGGGGTAGAAACTTGCCAGCGGGGAAAGAAAAAAGAGGTACATTCAACACCACAACTTATGTAAGAAATAATACACAGGTCTCTAGATGCTCAAAGGACAGTTGTTTTATTAGCAGAAGAAAGCACTTTTCTATTAATTAAACAACCATCTCTGGAGCATCTTGAGATTCTCTTCTATGGCTTCCACTGGATGATCTCCACTTTCTGCTTCTTTTTTTCCTCCTACACATGAACCCCACCCTAGCTTAAGCTAGAATATAGCTTGAAAATGTGGTTGTGGGGTTGCTACTAGGGCAGAAGGGCATTTGTATAGGGAAGGAGAGGCCCTCCTGTGGCTTGTCCCTCACCTTCAGTCAGGCTTGGAGTGGGTAATGCTGCCCTCACTTGCTCCAAAGGCCCACTGAGCAGCCGCAAGTTGCTGATGTGGAGGTTCATCGCCTTGTGCAGTTCAGTGTTGGTGAAGCTGGCCTTCTCGTGCACTTCCATGTACTTGGCCCACTCCTTTGCCACCTCAGCCAGTCCAGAAGATGGGGTGGGTGGGGACTCCTGCTGCAGGGGAGGTTTGCCCAGCGTCTCACGCAGCTTCTGCTCCTGGACTTCATCTTCGTCAAGAAGGTCCTTGATCTCCCGCAGAGACGCTTCCACGTCTGTAAAAACTCCCGAAAGGACTGGGGGAAGAGGAGAAAGGGGTCAAGATAGAGGCAGGGCAAGGTAAGAGAGGGCAGGCCTCCCAAGCAGCGGTAGGTCAAGCATTCTTCCTGTAGGTCATGTGTGGGAATCATGTGGCTCTCCAAACTATGTTAGGAGCACAGCTCCCAGCATTGGCTATGCAGTCTAGGGCAGATGGGAGTTGAAGTCCAACAGCATCTGCAGAGTAATATGATTCCTACCCTTGCTTCAGGCCAGGGTGGGCAACTACAGCCAGGAGCAAAAAATTTTGCACTTTAAATAATTTCAAGTACTGTATTACATAGTTATATATGGTTATGTGCCTACATATGCATATACAGGTTGAATATCCCTTATCTGTAATATCTGGCTTGGGGCCAGAAGTGTTTCAGATTTCGGATTTTGGAATATTTGCATATAGATAATGAGGTATTGAGAACCAGCATGGTGTAGTGGTTTCACTATGACTCTGGAGACCAGAATTCAAATCCTGGCTCGGCCATTTAAGCCAACTGAATAACCCTGGGCAAGTCACACTCTCTCAACCACAGAGGATGGCAATGGCAAAATCCCTCTGAACAAACTTGTCAAGAAAACTCCATGATAGGTTCTTCTTATTGTTGCCATAAGTCAGAAACGATCTGAAGGCAGCAACAATCTTGGAGATGGAACCCAAGTCTAAGCATTCATTTATGTTTCATATAACCTTATACACATAGCCTGAAGATAATTTTATACAATATTTTTCAATAATTTTGTGCATGAAATAAAGTCTGTGCACACTGAACCATCAAAAATCAAAGGGATCACTATCTCAGTTACCCATAAAAACATTTATGATTCTAGAGCATTTCTGATTTTGAATTAAGCATGCTCAACCTGTGTGTGTGTGTGTGTGTGTGTGTGTACGCACACACAAAAACCGTTTTATAAATCATGAAAAACAACACTTAACAAATAGTCATGCTATAAGATCTTAAATTATAATTATAAATAATTAAATTATAATTCTAACTTCTAATTTTGTAGTTTATGTCTAGTCCAATGGAAAGGGAAGATATGTTCCACATGGGCTCAATGGTATCATCCTGTTCAGGAGATGGTCCAGTTTTTTTTCCAGGTTGTTCGGAGGAGAAGGAATGAATACCATGTTCTAATAAAGTCATCATCTATAATGAATGAATACTATGCTCTAATAAAGTCATCATCTTCATTCTTCCTTGCTTGTTGTCTCATTCCAAACTCTTAAGGTCAGGAGAAGTCTACACAAACACACCCATTGTGACAGGAAGTGACATCACATTACTTCTGGTTTCATTTTCAGCTTATTTGATGGTAAGTTTTCAGGGTTTTTTTTTTTTTTTAAAGCATGTGGAGGGCTTCTGATGCTTGTTAGGTAAAAATACTGTTATTTTGCACTAGTTTAAATCATGGATTTGGGGGCAAAACATCTTCCTGCTTGGGCCCTGGGGGGCAATTTCATTGACTAGAAGACACATTCTAGTACTCCTGTGTTAGCACCTGGGCTCTTACCCTGCATGGACTGAACAAGGTTTTTCACAGTTTCAGGGCGCACGCTCAGTGCAGCACATTTCTCCATCAAGACAGGCGGAATGTGGTTGTACATATCCAAGTTGTCGACAGTCTCAGGGTCTAGTTGCAAAGAGTCCATGAACTGCCTGGAAAGAGAGAAAAGCAATTGCAGGGGGAGACACATGGCCCAGCTTGCATGCTACTTCCCACGGATCTGCCCCAGCCCCAAAGGCTGACAAAACTCACCCAGATAAGCTAGAGCCATGATCTTCCTATCCACTGTCATCAGGAATATTTACTCTTTGACATAATTTATCCCCTAGACTTACAATCTGCACCTTCGAGGGCTTTCCAAAGCTGTGGTCCAATCTAATGGCCACTTCATATGTAAAGATGCCCTTTCACTTTTTCTAGATTAACTTCTGGACAGGTGAGCCAACCTGAAGTGCCATGAAGATGAACCTCTTTTCTCATAATTTTCTCTGAATTCAGTGGATTTTGTTTTAGTCTCTAGCGCAGCAGAAAACATGCTTGCTCTGCTTTCTAGATATCTGAAGGAATGTCAAGTAGATGATAGAGCAACGTTGTTTTCTGTTCCATAGATCAAAAGAAGAACCAATGGGATTCAAATTACAAGAAAAGATATTCTACCTAAACATTAGGAAGAACTGTTTGACAGCTGAATACACCACCTGGAAGGTCTCTCATTCTTTAGAGGACTTTAAACCGAAGTTAGATGGGCATTTTTTCAGGAATGCTTAAGCTGTGGTTTCTGCTATAGCAGGAGGTTGGATTAAGCGGCTCTGTGGCCCCTTCCAACTCTGTGATTCAATGATTCTATGACACTGGCCATGGACTTGTCTAATGGCGCATTCACACATTCAGGGCCATCACCTGAGGTCCCAGCAATCCCATGATGGGACAGCCTTTTCACAGAGTGATGGAATGACTTTGCCAAAGCCAAACAAATGAAATCAAAAGCATCCCCACTGCCAAGAGGTCGGGCTAGCTTGCAACAGGTCAACCCCAAAAGCATGTCATCTGAGTGCAAGGGAAGACTAATTCAGTCCCCCCCCCCCAATGCACACAAGCCTCAGATGAGTAGGAAGCCTCATGATAGAAAGAGATGGAAGACTTCCAGGTCAAGCTCACTATCAGTATGAAGGATTGTCATGTGAAAGATGACATGAGCCTGTTTATGGTTGTTGCATAGAGTACAGGGGAACCTACGGATTCAAATGACAACAAGGGAGACTGATTAAATCTTAGTAAGAATATCTAGACAGTAAGGGCTCCTTGACAGTGGAACAGGTTGTAATAAATAATAAAACTTTTATTTGTATCCCACTTTTTGTTAAAACAATCAAAGTGGCTTACAGTGTTACAAATAATACAGCAATATCATTTCAGAAGGTGCTGGACTCTCCTTCATTGGAAGTTTTTGGGCAGAGGCTCTATGCCCATCTCCGTCAAGTGGGTGCTTTAGCTGTGGATTCTTTTACTGGTAGGGAGTTGGAGTAAACAACCACTGAGATGTCTTCCAACACTACAGTTTTATGACTTAATGATACGCACACAGCATTTGGTTTTCAAGAAGATAGGAAAAGACTGTTGCATGGATGCTCAAGGATGCTTAGCCGCTTAAGGATGATGCCATTACCTCTATGATAGAAAAGGCTGGAGGCCATTGCCATCCACAATTACGGTTGTTCTGCCTCCACTCTTCCCCCCGCTCTAACCAGCATCAACCTTTCCCAGAAACATACATACTCAAGGACTTCGTTCTTGGCATCGATCTTGGCCATCACTTCTCTCAGCAGCTTGGCTTTCTCCTCACTGAAAGGGAAACAAGAAGAGAAAGAAGCATGTAAGTTTCGAAGCAAGAAGTACAGGAAAGGCTTTTCTGGACCAAGAGGTGATATACCCTTTTACTAGGAGGGGCCTCATTGTACCAAATTCCTGCTCATGAATCTGAGAACAGCATTTATCATACTTTCTTCAAGAGCACCACTGTCTCCCTCAGAAGCTCATCTGGCACTGACGCGGGCGGCTTTGTTCTCTCTCCCTTCCAAAAGAGATTCTTCTCGACTATAAAGCTGGGGAGGGAAACTTTCAGGGCTGGGGACCTACATTCCCCGCCTTACAAGAACCCTGGAGGGCCTCACTTCCATTGCCTTGGGAAGGTCCAAGAAATATTTGGCCCCACAAATAACATGATCAAGGATCAAGTGTCCCACCCCACCCCCCACCCCTGCAATCTATGGACCTGTGCTGTTGGCCATTTTACTGCTTTTTGTTCACCTTCACTTATTTCAAGCCCAGATGATTCCCTGCCCCAATTCCCTGTTTTGAAAAAAGGTCCAGGTATTTGGGAGAAAAGCTGTTACTGCTGGAGAAAACAATCTTGTTGAATTCTGGGTGATTTACAGACCCTACCTTTCCCACAGATACTAGAAAACCTTCCATATCCCAGACTTTAACCACCACTGATTCCATTTGTGCCCTCATGCTGCACACCCTCTTGCAACAAGCAGGAAGACCGCACAGGTGCCTAGAATGCAAAGCAGCTGACAACAGGCAAAGGAAGTGGCTGCTCACCTGTAGAGCGATGATGCTTCGTGGGCAGCCATTGGCACTAGCTTGGCAAAAATATCAGGGCCTGTCACAGCTGGATCTGTGGGATTGACAGGAAGGGCCTTCACCAGCGGTGCACCTGATGGAAGAGAAACCAGGGTTAATAAGAGATATGGGGGTTTCCCTTGCACTGTCCAGGGAGGAGCTTTCCAAGCTTCAACTGGAGCACTGACGAAGTCAGGGTAACCTTAGGGTCTCAGAAAGTGCTAGGGCAAATTCATTTTGAGAAGAAAAGTTGCAGGATGTTACTCCTACACAGTGCTAAGGACACCTTTAAGATGGCTGAGTACTTTTTTAACAGTTTGAAATGGTGGTACCTATTTCTGTTGTTGTTCTGTGTCAGAACTCCCCTGCATTCATATATTCATTTGTCATTCATATATTCATTTGGGGATTCTGTCAGAGGGATTATTAGTTTAGGGTTTTGTTTAGATATTATTTGATTAAGGACATAATGGGTTTGATATATATTGGTTAGTTAGAATGTACTAGAAGGGGATAGATAGATGGCTAGCTTCTGTGCTTGCTTATTAGGATTGGAATGTTACAATGTTAGGGAGTTACCCAGCCAGGCTGAGACTGCTCTTGTGTTGGGAGGGGTGAGTTAAACCTTAAGAGTTAATGCTACTACTTATAGGCTGTTATAGTAATATGTTCATGATGTTAATATATGTTATGCTTTATATGTTGCCATGTATGTTGGGTTGTGGGATGATGGGATATATAACCATTCTTACATATACTCATAGGTTGTTAAGGTTTAATGTTACTTAGTTTAGTAGAGAGGGATGTCTGGGTTTCAAGGCCACAGGTGCAAGGAGGAGATAACACTTGGTGTGAACTTAATTGTTTTGGGAACAGGCCGGAGAGCCCGGACGAGAGGACACTACGTCATCGGGGTGGAGATTCCTCACTGCGCGGGAAAGACTGATCCAATTAATTAACTTTATTGCTTTATGGGGGTGGGTCTGCTCATGGGACTATATAACCCATTTGTAACCATGTATCTTCATTCCTGACAAAGAAGTCACTTCTGTTGCCTATACCTTTACCTTTCAATAAAGCTGTTACTTTTAGGAAGCACAGCCTCTTGTTGTTTGGGGGTGGCAATTGGGAGCCTGACATTCTGGTATGGTACCCAACACTTCTGTTGTTGTTATGTGCCCTCAAGTTGATTCTGACTTACACCAGCTCTATCAGACAGTGCTCTGGGCAAGATCTGTTCAGAGGAAGTTTGCCACTGCCTCTCTCTGAGACTGAGAGTGTATGACCAGTGGGTTTCCAGGGCTGAGCAGGGATTTCAGCCTTGGTCTCCCTGAGTCCTAAGTCAACAATGAAAGCTCTGCACCACACTGGCTCTTTCTCTTCTTACACCTTAACTGTCCTGGCTTCTCCCGATCTAATAAGGAGATTAACATTGTGAGAGCTCCCCTCCCCCTTTTTTTTCTATTTTTATTTATTTATGTATTTATTTATTTTGCTGGCACTTCAACCCACAGAGGTTCCTGGTTTTTAAAAAAGCACCTAGCCTTTGTGTGTGTGTGCCAATACCAAAGCAGACAAGAGAGACCCATCTGTAACCTGTACTGAGCATCATTTTACTTGGCTTGTAAATAATAATCCCATTAGGTTACTGGCAGTGTCTCCACTGTACCTTTCACAGACTGCAAGGTATCCAGAGCAGGGACGGCTTCATGGTAAATGAAGTCATTGTCCTTTTTGGCAGAGTTGTATCTAAAGAGAAACAAAAGACAAAAAGGCCTTAGCTTGAGGAAAATAAAGATAATAGGCTGACACTGGAGCACCTAATGGCCCAGATGAAATTTTCAAGGAAAAGTCAATGAACATTCAAGGCCACAAATATTACTGCTAGCAGATTCCTACAGAGTGACTGATCCCACATTCTTGGGGGTCAGAAAAACTACAATGACACAGGAGAACTGAGTTGCACCACTGGAGTTAGAGGAGAATGGTGGCTAGGAAGGTGGCTAAGTCGAGTGGGACAGCGACTCAACTTCAGGTGTCAGGCTGAACTTTAAAGAAGCACTCCATGAAGCTGAATGCTAGTGTTGAAATAAGGTCAGCACCATGGACAGCTCTTTTAATGTTTAAAGGTGTTTCAATGTTAATGTTGAAAGTACTAAAATTCAAAGCGGATTCACTGCCCCACTGACATGAGACCCACCAGCCTCCATTGGTCAAGTCAAGTTGGGAAACTGGAGAATAGGAGGGTCCATGTGCCACACGAACAGCAGGTTTCTAGTCCATATGGTGGCAGGGAACCACCAACCTTGCAAATATGTAGAAATTGTTTAGAAAAGCAGAGAGCAGAACCAAGTATAGCCTGCAGTAGTAGTAATAATAATAATAATAATAATAATAATAATTTATTTATTTATTTATTTATTTATTTTTAGCCCGCCCAATCACGAAGAATCCAGGCGGGTTACAACAATAGCTAAAAGGATGGGACATCCCATGCTTTAAACTGCTTTAGCGATGTCAGTTCCCTGTGGACACAATAACCTTCATTTTTCACTAGTCCAGTCTTTGCAAGCTGTTCTGAATGGATCTGAAAACACTTTCAAAGACAAAAAGGAATAGATAGTAGCAAGACTGTAAATTAATCTTCCATTACATCAGGAATGAAAAGCATCCAACCTTTCAGTGCTGCTGAAGTGAAGCTCCCAGCAATCTTTGCCACTGGCTACATCAGCCAGGGCTGCTGGAATTTGAAGTCCCACACCATTTGAAGGGCTACATGCTTCCCTTCCATGCTTTACATTAAACAGGTTCAATTACTGCAAAATTAAGATCAGATAACAAAGGGTATGACTGGGACAATCACAAGCACATAAAGCTTTTACACACAAAGAGACTCACTTCCCTCCAATGACGTCCATGGTGAACCTCAGGGCTTCCTGCACAGTTTCAGGCTGACCCTACAATAAGGAATGTTGTGGCTGAAGTATTTTTAAATCATTTTTCCTAGCAAACATACATCCATAAGTGGTGTATCCAAAGGGGAACTTGACAGAAAAGCAGAAACAACCAAGAGAGAATGGTTCAGAGATTTCAAATCATGACGCTGGACATCAAGACCCCAGTGGCTTAACCAGCATGGTCAAAGGGTCAGGAACTCAATGAGTGAGAAGGATGACTCCCTGCCTGCCAGCCTGAAATTTGAGATCCTCAGCAAGAGGCCCAAGGGTATGTCCCACCACACTGAGAGACTATGCTAGTGGGCATATATGACAGGGGTTGGATAAGTGTAGCACTGCAACTGTGGAATTCCATTCCAAAGAAATACTGGAAAACATTCATACAGAAATAGATCTGAGATGCTGCTTTGGCACCTCAGGTATGGAATACCCGTCCCTTAGAATACAAACTGCTACACTGAAGAAACACTGCTGTTTCTTCAGCACCAAGTAAAAACATGGTTTTTTACTACTGTTTTGGGGACTTTATTGCTCTCCTCCAAGTTTGCACATACAGGTTGTCAAATGGTTTAATCTGTGTTTAGCCTTTGAATTGTTTTCATTGTTTTAAACTGTTCAAACTGATCATCATATGCTGCCCTGTGATTTTTGGATATGGGAAGCAATAAATATTTCAATAAATAAAAAGTAACTAAAGCAAGCAATAAAGGGGAAAAGAGCTGTTACCTTGGCCAGTTTGATGGCTTCATTGAGCTTGTCCAGGGCACTCTGGAAGTAGATGACCTGCAAAGGCAAACAGGGACTCAGCCAACCAAAGCCCCCAGGTAACACTCTGCCCACCCCTCCAGAAAAGAGATTCTGCTCACACCTCAAAGGTCAACCCAGAGAGTTCTCTACTGGATATCAGAATCCCCAGAGTGCCAAACAGACAGGCCCAATCTAGTGGACCAGCTGTGTTCTGCTGACTGGGTGACCCATTCCAGACACAGAGCCTGGTTTTCCAAAGTTTAACTCACCCTCTCGCCATACTTCTGTTGCTCCTCGGCCTGCTTACCCATGTGCAGCTGTGCAAGGAAAGAGAGAAAGAATTAGCCTAAAGCTGGCTGGCAAAGACTGGGGCTAGAAATGGCTAGCTTAACCTTAGACAACTTGATATCATTTTCTCATGGCCTTGCATCATGCCCCACCAACCTCCCAAGGATGGACAGAGACAGGAAAAATAAGGCATAACAACGCGCACATAAGAAGCGGGATTGGAAAAAAAACACTGAACTCTAAACAAAAAGGGGCTAACAAAGACTGCAGTATTTGGGAATTACTAAGGGCTTGATGAGAGAGATTAATTAAAAAGGGCGACATTGATAAGAGAAGGTGAACTGCGGGAATGTCTATTGTACTTATTGTGCCTACTATTATCTACTGTAATCTCTTTTCCTTTTCCTCTCCTTCTCTCATCGAAGTAATAGGCTTTGTTCTCAACTGTTTTGAATTGCCGAGATTGTGGGGATTGTGTGTTTGAAAAGGAAGACATTGGAAGAGGGTGGTTGTTTTGGGCTAAATTAATGAAGAGATAGAAACTATGCTTAATTTATAAGATATATAAGATTTTACAGAACTTTAAGACACAACTTGAATTAATAATGCTTAATATTGTTTGCTGTGAAGGTTGTAGCTGACTGTAATTGATTGGAACTTGGGGAAGAAACAGAACACAGTTTATTCTGAATATTTACATACTGAGTGAGAGATAGTGGTAAGAACTGTTACTGAGTAAAGAACAACAGGAAGTATTTAAAACTAATTTAATATTAGCCTAACACAGCTTGGTGTTGTTAAAATAAGAAATTGTAAGAAGAAAAGAAGAGAAAGAAGAGAAGGGGAAAGGAAAAGGTAAAGGGAAGAAAAATAACAATAATAATAAAAGACCAGAGCAAAGGAGCAAAGGAGAGGAAACAACCTGAGACCTTGGATAGGTAGACCTTGAACAGATATCTAATTAGAACACCAGCTGTTGGTGGTTTTTAATTAACTTGAAACCCAGAGAGAGAAAATAGGTTAAAGACAGCCTTCTAGTAACAATAAGTGGGAATTAGGAGGTTTTTGTTTCAAAAAAGGGAAATAAGTGTCGCACAGAAAAAGAACATATAACATGATATAATAAATAATAAATAACAACAAGAAGACAATAACAAGACAATCTATACAAAAATAGCAAATTAAATTAGGACTTCATAGTTTAACCCATTAAGAAAATTAATTAGAGACAACAAAAATTGATAATAAAATTAATATAATTTATTGAAAATAAAATCAAACAAAAATAGAATAAATCATATAAATAAAATAAAATAAACAAAGCTAAAAAATAAATAAAAATACAAGTTTCCTAAAACAATAAATCTAAACAAATTTAAATTTAAATTAAAAAAACAAAATAAACAAAACAAAACTTTAAAACAAATAATAATAATAATAATAACAGGGAGTTTAAGAACAAGAATAGATTAATTAAATAAATAAAAAATAAAAAAATTAAAACAACATAAAACACCATAAAAAAAGAAATTAAAACAACATAAAACAAAAGAGATAAAATATAATAAAACAAGAGAATTTAAGTGAATTGATCTGTATTCAATAACATCTATTAAATTCCAATTCAATAAAACTCAATAAAGTAAATAACTCTCTCACACACATAACAAATAAATAATTAAACCAAAGAACAATATTACAGACAAGATAATAGTGACAAGACAGTGAAGTGTTTGGAGAAATAGAAGGGGAGGAAGGAGGAGAAAAGGGAAGGGAAGAGGAAGTGGGAGAGAGATAGGAGGAGGCGGAATCAAAGTATGGCAGCGCCCCAAAAAACCACAACAGAACCTGAATCAAAAGAGACTCTCGGTTGAAGCACCTGACAAGGATAATGATCAGTTTTCGCAAATGCTAAGAGAAATCTAGAAATCAAGAGAGGAGAACACACTGTTCAGGAATGAATTGAAACAAGATATAAAGGAATTAAGGGAAGAAGTGAAAACCAATTTGAAGACAGAATCTAAGCTAATAAGAGAAGATCTGGATAAAACAAATAAAGACATCGGCAAAATTACGGGTAAAGTGGATAAATTAGGAAAGACAATTAGAAAACAAGAAGTAGACTTGAAACACCTTAAAGCGACACAAGATGAAGATCAAAAAGACTTACCTAAGATGGAAATCAAAAGTAGAGAGAAATGCTTGAAATTACGAGGACTTCCGGAGCAAACGAACAAAAATTAATACGATTTTCTCATCCCTTTGTTGGCAAAATATATGTAAGTCCCAACTCACCATTTCAGTTGGGAAATAGATAGAATATATAGACTGAACTCAAAGGTGGCAAAATTAAAAGGGATTCCATGAGATATCATAATTTATTTCGTATGTAAACAAATTAAGGATGCAATTTTACAGAAAAACTACAAAACTAGATTAGTGATACAAGGTAATGAAATAAAGATGTACCCACAAAAGTTTTGAGAAGGAGAAGGCATTACAGATTCCTGACGGACCTCTTAAAGACCCACCAAATACAATACAGGTGGGAAGAACCTGAGGGTCTGACTGTGGCATGGAAGCAGAGAAGATATAAGATCGATACAACAGAAAAAGCAGAAGAATTTTGGAAAAGATTGAAAGCAGACACAGATCTAAGGAAGGACAATACAGACCAAATGAAAGAAAATCCAGGAAACGAGAAAGAGGAAGGTACTTCTCTGAGGAGCGGGAAGATTTATTACAAAAAAAGTTGGAAAACAAGAAGATAAGAAGCAGAGAGGACACCGAGACAGACGCAGGAGGAGGACTACTACGAAATAACCAACTGCATTGAGAAATAGAAGAAGACCTAACAGGACAAGAGGAGGAAGAACTATTAGGAGCAATTGGAGGAGTGGCCCTAGGGGAAATCAAAGGGAAGACTTCCTTAACGGTGAAGAAATAATCGTGGATGAAGAACAAGACTTGCTTGGAAACCAGTCATCCAGTTTGATTTTATTGGAACCTAACCAGTAAATTATAGGATAGACCATTGTAGTATATATGTGACTCTCTCCCACATTCTCTTTGTAAAGGCAAAAAATAAAGGAAAATATAATAAAATAATTAATAACCATGAGAATCATAACTTGGAATGTAAAAGGCCTGAACTCGCCCATTAAGAGGAAAAAAATCTTCCAATTGTTAGACAAAAACAAATATGAAATAATATGTTTACAAGAAACACATGTCAAATCAAAAGACATTCTTAGGAACAAAAAACTTGGGAAAGAATATATTGCAGCTGCCAAAAACAGGAAAAATGGGGTTATACTCTATGTGAATAAACAATTGGAATAAAAAAATATTTTGTGACACAGAGGGATATATGGTTGGGGTAGAAATAATTTGGGAAGGGAATAAAATTTTAGTAGTAGGAATATATGGACCACAAGAAAAAATTCTTCAAGAATCTTTATGATAAAATTATGGAATTTGACTATGAAAAGATCCTAATATTAGAAGATTTCAACGGAATAATAGATCCTAAAGTAGATAGGAAAACTCAAAGCAAAAATATACAAAACCTAGGGAAGTTACCCACCTCATTTCTTCCCCTAATGTGGGAAAGCTAAATGATGAAAACCAATTCTGGAAACTGCTAAGGTCTCTAGACCGAGTGAGATAAGGGGGCCCAGATGAAGAAGCATCCAGTGTCTTTCGCTATTGCACTTATTATCTTTGTAATTAGTTTATTTTTAAACACATACATACATACACTATAAAATCATATAGTACAGATACACAGTCCAAAGTATTAAGTACACATGCTGCTTTTTGGTAGTGGCATTCTAAGAGAGAGTGTTAGGTAAAAGATAAAATTAAGAAAATAAGCATAATACTTAGACCAGCTTTCTCCACCCTGGAATCTTCCAGGTGTTGGCCTACAACTCCCAGAATTCCACAGCCAGCAGACCAGAACTGGCTGTGGGATTCTGGGAATTGTAGGCAACACCTCTGGAAGATTCCAGGTTGGAGAACATTGCCTTACATGGTGGTGGAGCATTAAACTGAGGCAGCCAAGGGGATGCAGGGTCATGGTTACTGTGAATCTAACAGGTCTAACTTCACTCAACCCATTTTGTAACAAAGGAAAAGGTTGAGAAGGGGAGAACCTGGGTGCCAACAGCACCAGGGTCCATCCTGTGATGCTCACATGGGCCACAGCAGCAAAATAGTAGATCTTCATCTGCACCAGCTTCTTCCAGTCCTTCTGGATCTTGCCCAGCAAGGAGGCTGTTTCGGAGTTCTCCAAAGCCCGACATGCTTCTTTATAGTAATCAACCACCTGGCAGGGGAGGGACAGGAGAAGGAAAGCAAGCAATATATTGGGTTACTGCTGTCTGGGGAGAGGGAACGAAGGGGATCCTAGGAGACAAAGCTGACTAAAGAGCAAAGGGACAGATCCTTCTTGTTTACCACTATTTCTGAAGAAGATGACCCAAAGCACGAATGAGAATCCGGCACACTTCTGGAAGTTGCTGGACTGCAACTCCCAGCATTCATCACCTTTGGCTATGCTTGCTAGGGTTGTAGGAGTTGCAGTTTAACATCTGGAGAGCTGCACAGGTGAGCAAGGGGCCATTTTTCACCCCACGGGCTTGTTTTCCCACCCCTGCCCTAGAGTTAAACTGGTCCAGACTTAGGAGGTATCAGTCTTCTATTTTCAGCCAGTCTTGCTCCAACTACCAAGGTTCAAGGCATGCATCCACACTGCCCACCTGAGCACTGATCCTGGCCACAAGGAAGCTCTTTCGGTTATCTAGCATTGACTTTTCAAGGAGGCACTCCTGGGCCTGGCCCTATAGGGGAAGAAAGAGGGGGACAGGGAGGGAGAGGAAGAAAGGCAATGTTAACCCAGCTTTTTTACAAGAGGACAAATTAGATAAGGACCTTGGGGATGATCGTCTGAGCCTCTGCCATTAGAAAAATACAAGAACCTTGAAGCTGGATCAAATCAAAGATCCAGAATCCAAACAGCCCCTCTCACTCACATTCTCCAGCCACTGGTACTCAAAAACCTATGTTGCTGATTCTGAAGGAATTATTTGATCACCTTCATTAGTAGTCACTGAATAGGTCTTGTGCCACTGTAGATGTGTAATAGCTTTAGATTACCCCCAAACCCTGTGTTGCTTTTGCTACAATGCACCAACACAGCTCTCCTCTGGAAGCTTTATAGAACTGAGTGGGACCAGGACAACAGTATGTACATTGTGATGGTTAAGGCAGACCTCTGCAGCTATATCCTTAGACTTGTAAATTACATGAAAATTTGCAGACTTCACACTTTCTGACAGGGAAAACATTTCCCTGGAGTTGTCATATCTAGTTTATAGAGGCAGGGATGCAACCAGTTGAACCATCAGCTCCACCTACATCAGGTACACTAGCTTTGTGTCTTCTTTGCATCCAGCTCTGTTCTGTTAGCCCCCATATCATCTCCCCTGACTGGTAGTGCTCCCCTTGGCAGAAGGAGATCTTTCACATCGCATATTACTTGGACCTTTTTCAAGCTGGCAAGAGAGAGATTAAACCTGTGATAATGACCATGCAACTTATGCACTACACATCCACTGGGATGCAGCTTCTTCTAAGACCCCCACCCATTCTTACCAGCATGAGGTTGATGTTCAGGTTAAGGATTTGGTGGCTCATGTCCACACTGTAGGAATGAGGGAAGTGGTCCCGAAGGTAAGTGAATGCTCCTGCTGCACACTGGAAATGGGTGCAGGAGACCTTCATGCCCTACCGGACAAGAGATGAGGGTAAGCAAAGCAGGGACAAGACCTGAATGACACTGACAAGAAACCAAGTGAGAGCCCTCCCTGCCACCCTCTGCCCTGTTTAATATTATTTAAATAAACATTTTTCAAAACCAGAAGTAGATTTCTGCACCTTCCCTTTTTAGGGGAAAATTTTTGGTAGTCCATGAAGCCCCTGGAGGGTCCCAGGGGCTAAAAATTGGACCCCAGACCCACTACAGTTGCCTAACCATGCTATAGTTCTAGTAATCTAGCACAAGGTGGGGGGATCAAACTCAAAACCTTACCTCCTCCGACACTCTTTTGTCCATTGCTCCAAGCATGGAATGTAAGGCACCTGTGGAAGGGGGAAAGCAGGCAAGTGTGAAAGATGGTACCTCACCAGAACAGCAACAGAAACACAGACAAGCAATCATTTTCTGCCAGATCAGACAAGAGTAAAGAAAAGCTGGTTTAAGAGAATAATGTAAAGTATGTATTTTCAAGTTGCCTGTCAACTTATAGTGACCCCTTGGATCTCATGGGGATTTTTTAGGCAAGGAATATTCAGAGGTGGTTTTGCCAGTTCCTTCCTCTGAAATATAGCCTACAGCACCCAGTATTCATTGGCGGTCTCCCATTCAAGTATTTACCAGGGCTGACCTCACTTAGTTTCTAAGATCAGTCAGGATCTGGTACCTGTAGGGTGTTACAAGGCCCAATTCCCTTAGTTAGCATGGCTTGTAGGATACCTGACCACTATTTTTGGTCAGATTATTCCTCAAATGTCCAGTCCAGAATCACGTGCTCCAATGGCCATCAGCAATCCAGGGTGCCAGGTCACAAGAGGTCTTTCCCATCTGCTAAGACCAGAGGCCCTTTTAATTGCCAGGAAACCAAGGTACTAGGGCTGCCTGCATGCAAAAGTCTTACGATCTATTACTGAGCCAGGTTCCCAAATCAGTGTGTTGCACTAGATACCCTGGAGGCCCCTTATAACTCTTAAGGTTCTGTGATTCTATAATTTCATTCTCACAGCCTGGTATTCTGACTGGCATGCTACTAACATCTGAGTTCCCACTATGGGAAGCACCCCTTGGGAGAGGGGGAAATATCACAAAGGTATGCTGTGTATTCCAGGTGAGGTAAATGCAGGGAAAGCATCTGCAATTATGCCAGAACCAGGGGCGAACATTAAGAGAGGTGAAGATGGCCACTTTGCCCAGCCCTACCATCTGCCGGAGTGTCTGTATTGCCACACAGTGAAGATTTCTGAGCCATGGAAAAACCTTTGTCTGCTGCAGCACGAGGAGGGCCTTCATCCCAAGAGATGTCCCATATAATCTGCCCCGCACACTCAGATCATCTGGGAAGAGTTTGTTGAGGATCCCAACAACGAGATATGTGTCAACCTCACAAAGGGCCTTTTCCATCTCGGCCCCTGGGATCTGGAACACCCTTCCCGAGGAACTCCGCACCGCCACCTCCCTGGACCTCTTCAAAAAGAGACCTTCCTGTTTCAGCAAGCCTTCCCCGATGTCCCTTGATATTGGCCCCCCTATATGTACAACATTATCGACGTATCAGCTGGCCTGGTTTTGATGTATGGTTTTAACGTGTATTTTTGGAATTTGTTAATAAGTTTTATTTATGTATTGCAATTTTTATCCTGTATTTTGTATTTGTCATTGCAATTTTTACTGTACACAGCATGATCAACACGGAATGCGGTCTATAAATAATGATAATGATAATGATAATGATAATGATAATGATGAATGATAATATTATTATTATTATTATTATATTATATTATTATATTTATTATTATATTATGTCAGGGCCTCACTGAACCAAAGTGAGAAGAAACACTTCTCTGAACTGTTCCCAAAGCCAGCCTCACCTCCAAAGACATTAGGTGACAGCCACTCAGGCACACTCTCCTCTCCTCTCCTTCCATGTCGCCCAGGACAGATGCATTACGCTAAGGCTGGGGAACAAGTAAGCTGTCACCCTTGAGACCTGGCTCAATCCACTGTAATGATTTTGCTGTCTCCCAAGGCTACATCAAAGTTATCTTGCAAGCCAAGCCACTCAAGGGTTCCTCACCAAGCGTCCCGCTTCTAATAGCAAGGCCAGAAAAGCACAAGGCTGGCAATCCCTTGGCTCTTCCACTGCACCATTATCATCCTGCAGTTCATGAACTGAGTCTTCGAGAAGGATTTCCGACCCCTCCTTGTCTGTTCTTGGATGGATCAGTGCAAGTCACAAGATTAGCACAAACACAAGCAAGAGAGCCAGAAAAACCACCTTCTTCACTGTTTACAGTTGACTCAACCAACTGAATACCAAAAAAAACCAATGCCAACACACACATGCACGCACGCACGCACGCACGCACACACACACACCCTGCCTTTCCCCTAAAGATGTAGGCAAAAATATACACACAGTTATTCTTAGTGGATGGATGTTCAAGAACAAAATGCAGTGTGGACTGGCAGAGGAGGAACCTCCAAGAGGAGGAGCAACTGTGGAGGAAGAGGGGATGCCAGGCTCCTTCTGGGGGTGTATGGAATCTCATGTTCCCCATTTGCCCAGGAAAAGGTCTTCCAACTGAACCACCTGAGAGTTACATCGAAGCCCAATTCAGGTTAACAGTGGCCAAGCTGAACTGGACCTGTCATCAGTGGCTCGGCTCCAAATTGGAAGGAGGGCTCAAGTGGAATCCTGCAGGGTTCTGTCTTGGGGCCAATTCCTTTCAATGTTATTATCAATGATTTAGATCAGCAGTTCCCAAACATTGGTCTTCCAGATATTTTTGACTTTAGATCCCAGAATTCTTGGTTGTTGGCCAAGCTGGCTGGGGCTTCTGGGAGTTAAAGTCCAAAACACCTGGAAGATGAAAGTTTAAAAATCACTGATTTAGAGGATGGAGTGGACAGAATCCTTATCAGATGTGTAGATGATACGAAACTGGGAGGGCTGTTAACAGAATTGGAAAGGGCCTTGATAAACTAGGAAACAGGGCTGAAATTAACAAAATAAAATTCAATGGAAACAAATGCAAAATTCTGCATTTAGGCCACAAAAACTAAATGCACAGGTATAGCGTGCGGGAGTTCTGAGCTTAGCAGTATTGCATGTGAAGATGATTTTGGAATTATTGTTGATCATAAGCTGACCAAGAGCCAGCAGAGTGATGCTGCAGTAAAGAAGGCAAATGCTGTCCTAGTCCGCATTACCAGAAGCATCATTTCCAAATCAAGGAAAGTAAAAGTGCTGCAGTGCACCCGCGTCATACGCGAGCACGCTTTACGCAAATTTCAGTATACACCGAAAGCCACGTGGAGAGAAGGGGTGATGCATCCCATAGGGATGAATGGGGTGCTCGCCCGTGGCGTGCGTCGCCGTGTGCACAAGCCCCGTTCATTTAAATGGGGCTCGAGATAGGAGATATTTGCTTTACGTGGGGAGTGCGGAACAGATCCCCCATGTAACGTAAGGGCGCACTGTATTATATTCTGCACTGGAGTACTGCATTCAGCTCTAGGTACATATTTTAAGAAGAATAGAGACAAAATGGAGAAGGTTCCAAGAAGGGCAACAGGGATGATTAGAGGCAGGGAAAACAAAACATATGAGTAGAAGTTGAAGGAGCTGGGCATGTTCAGCTTTGTGAAGAGATGATGGAGAAGTGACATGGTCACAATCTGTCAATATCTCAAGGGCTGCCAGAAAAAGGTGGGGACAGGCCAAAATGCTTCCTGCTGGGTTTGAACTACTGCCACCTGCAACTGATCTAGGTTTCTTCCTTTTGAAGCCACCCACCATTTTTCCGGAAGCAAAAATGCAGTCACGCATCAAATCCCAAATGGCCAAAAAGGGAAAAAAAAGGCTTTTACCTAAATTGTAGAGGATGCAGGCCTGCTCATACTTTATGTCCTCATGAGTAACTGCTTTGCCAGAAAAGATCTCAGTCCTGTGAACAGAGAGTACCATTATGGAGACCGAGGAGAACACTTACCAGTATCTAACCTCTATTTCAGGAGAAAGGGCTCTTGCTGTAGCACTGGCCAGTTAGTCCAGGAACCACTCAGGTTTAGTTAGGGCCTGTGCAGACAGGCCAAAATAAAGCTGCTATGGGTCATTTTGGAGGTATGCTGTTTAAATGATGCATGCGTCATAAGAGTCTGGAAGCTGTGCCAAAGCCACATTCCAGTTCTTAGGACTGGAGCGTGGCTTTGGTGTGGCTTCTGGACTCTTAGGACGCATGTACATTTAAGATAGGTTCATATTGGTCTTTGACCGTAATAAAGAATTTAATGTATCATTTAAACAGCATACCTCCAAAATGACCCGTAGCACCTTTATTTTGGCCTGTCTGTATGGGGCCTTAGACACAGCTTGTTTGAGCTGCATGGAATTTTTAACCACCTAGATGGGGTCAGGCTATATTGTCTCGAACTCCATATTGGGAGAAAGGTGAGATAGAAATCTAATTAATTTATTAATTAAAAAGTAAAGATGTTATAGGGGGCAACTAGCCTCTAACGGACATAATTCCCCCAATAACCACTATTTTAGGTGCCATATGTCCAGAAACAGGAAAAAATACATATAAATACATGTAATTAAACATTTACTATTTTGGTCACTAGAAACATCAATTCTAGTCACCACTGACTAGACATAGAGTTCATCAAGGGTCCTTTATGTCCCAGTACATGCTCAGCCCTGCCTTACAAATAGCTCTCATTGCTATGCAGATTGCCTTGTCACCTTGCCCCCTGTTAACTCATCCCCCCCCCCACAGTTGCCTTCTTACTTCCTAGTCTTGAAGAGCCTCTCTGCCCCTATCCACGAACCTCCCTCTCTTTCAAGTCCTGCACCCCCAGTGAGCCAGGCACTGGCACCATACCTGTGCCCGCTGAGTACAATTCTTTCTTTCTTTCCTGGAAACTTGTTGTAGACAAGCAGCCCATAGCTCACAGGCCAACATCAATCCACAGACCTCCATTTTGAGCAGCACTGCATTATTACTGTCTGGGAGAGTCTAAGGTCCTCACCAAATTACAAATCCCATGTTTCCACAGAATAAAGTCATGACAGTTACAGTGATATTAAAGTGGTATAACTGTGCAGTATAGATACATGAGTGGCTACGATGGCTGGGGATTTAGCAATTCTTAATCCAAAGTAATCTTTCCACAATTTCGACCTTTTCCTATAAAATCCTATATGACTAAAGTCCAGGCTATCAAAACAGACCATAACTCCCCCTATGAGCCTCCCAGACCCACAGGAGTGCCCCTTCTCTCAGGTTTAGTTGGTGGGAATACAAGATGGGGCCTTTGCAATAGCCACCCCTAGACTTTGGAACTCCCTCCCTGGGGAGGCTAGGATGGCCCCTCCTTGCTGTCCTGACAGGCTTTTAGAACTGAAGGCTTTGAACAAAGGGCCATTAAGTGCTATGTTAAATTGTACTGTTTAAGTTTTAAAATCTTTTTACAGCGTATAGTTTTAATATGGTTAATAGTTTAACTTGGTTTTAATGACTTTTGGCGTATTTTAACTGCAATCTTTTAAATGTGTAAGCTGCCTGGAGCCCCAGTCTTGGGGGACAAAAAGCAGAATGTAGATAAAGTTAATCTAGTCGGCCCTCTCTATTCTAGGACTTGCCATCCACAGATTCAAACATCCATAGACAGGAAGCCCGCATTGTTTTTAATGGTGGTGCTGTTGTCCCCATTGGTGGCGCAGCCGCATGCACACGCTGCCATGGGACAACAAGGGATGTCCTTAATGATGGCATAGCAGCTTGTACTTGTCACCATTGGGGACAATGCAGGTTTGAGCATCCATGCATTTTGGTATCCATAGGGGGATGCAGAATAAATACCTCATGGATACCGAGGGCCGACTGCACTAATTTGTTTCTGGCAAACCCTTCCCTAGCAGTTGACATTTCTCTTCCTCTCTTTCCTCTTTGGTACTAAGATGTATCATTTGGCAAAGAGATGTATCATTCTTGTGTGTTCATGGCACCCAGCAGAGTATTTCCCCACCCAATGTGGGGACCAAGGAAGTCCAACCCCAACTCTGTGGCCTTGGGAACAGCTGGAAGGGCTCTGGAGTCACAAGGTGGCCCCATCCTCCCATCCTGCCAGCTCTTCTTTCCACCTCTGGCCATCTTACCAAGTGATGGGGACAGCAGCCTCATGCTCAGCTCCCATAGGGATGCGGCTCTGCAGGTAGTGCAGCTGCCCAAAATACTTGCGCAGAATGCTGCAGCCTTCAAAGTCCCTGGGCACATTCACGGCATTCTGCATGGAGAAAGGAAAGCAACAGGAAGACATGTCCATCAGGAGTCTTAAGGAAAGAAGAAAAGACATGCATATATCCTTGTAACAGCATCAAAATCATTGCTGCCACCAGCAATTATCAACAGGAGCCACACTGAATAGAGTGATTGGACAGCAACTGCTTGGTGTGTGCTCCATAATTTTTAAAAGGCCTACATTAAAAGCACTGATTATGACTATGACAGCCCTAAACAACTTGGGGGCAGGCAATCAGAAGGCCTGCACCCTCTGAGTCTGCCCACATTCTCTGTGAGCTGGTGGTTTATCTGTCAAGTCCACCACACTCCTTGTCATCCTTACATCAGCACATGAAAAGAGTTTTATTGTGATTTTGGGGAGCTGACTGGGCTTTTTAAAAAAGATAACAAGGAATGGACTTCCCATCCAGCAGAAAGTGGAGGAAGAGGAGAAAACAACAGGACACCCCACCACCCCAGGAAGAGATGTGTACTACCTCCTGCTGCTGTGTGGACTTGCTGCTTGCTACCTGCATGCTCCATCTCACCTGGTGGACTGCTGGCCTCAGACTGCTTTGTGCCAGGATCAGGCCCCAGGTACCCAGCCAGAAAAACCTGTTCCCCTTGGGAAGGGGATAAAGGCTGGGTGCCTGCTGTGGTGGGCCTGCCACCGGCTGGGGCAACGGTAAAGAGGGGTCACCCCTTTGGGGGAGCAACTTCAGGAGGGGCAAGGGATCATTTGGCTGGTAAGGGAGGGAATATTTTAATGCAATTAATTTAACTAAATTTTGATGTTGGCATTTTAGTTTAAATAAGGGGATGTATTTTTAGTTGTGTATATGCATTTTTGTAAACCACCTTGATCCTTTGGAAAGGCAGTATGTAAATAAAATTTATTATTATTATTATTATTATTATTATTATTATTATTATTGCTATACTTTTTTACTTCTTGCCTTTTTAATGGACACATTTTAAATGGATAATTTAATTACAGTGAGCCTTCTGGATTCTCAGAGGTCTGGTAACGAGAACCCCCATGAAAACCAAAAAAACCTGGACAGTTGTACCTCATATTATTAAATAGTGGTGACACCACACACTTCCACAAGTCTATGTTCATGTCACCATCACTTCATAACAAGTCCACGGATCCAAAGGGCCCATTGTACATTTTAACAATTTTTGTACATCTTCAACCCTACATCAGTTGAGTGTATCATAATGCTTCGTCTATGCAGTTCCATGTCCTCCCCTCTACACTGTTAGTTCTTGAAGCCAGGAGGAGTTACTGTAGCTACTCCATACTGATGGGGAGGGGATGAAGGAGGCAATTCAGAGAAGCTGGTCTGGGCTCACAGCAGGGTAAAATTGAGTGTGTGTTCCCAGAGAAAATGCATCATCATTTTCCTTCCCCAGGGAACCAAGACCAGCCACAACTTCATTGCCTGAATTGCCTCCCTCATCCTCTCCTCTCTAATAGTAAGGAACAGCAATCTAGCAATCCTTCCAGGGATTTGACAGAAGCAGAGACTGAGTTTTTTAGACAGGGTGTACAAGAATAGTGCCCCATCCAAAAACATATATGCCCACGTGCTAGTCACACTTATGCACACTTCAGCCAAGGCTGATTCTAGAATCCAATAGGATTGTATCCTGTATGTGCTTTATACCTGTATTTGTTTCCTATAAGTCAGTTTGAGAGTGCTAAACAGTGACTTCATGGAAAGAACCAAACAACTTCCCTGACAAATGTCTCCATCCTGAGCATGTCAAACAGGGAATGCATGAGGCTGGATCCATGAGTCAGCCACACTACCCAGCCCTTTCAGCTCCCTGCCTCCTTTCCAAAAACCTAGTCTCTCATGAGGTTCTCCTAGGCAGAGTGCCTGCATTTGTATGCCAAACCCTCTGCAGATGCTGTCTCCATGAGAAGCGGGAAAGCCCTCACCTGCCTGAGCTGCTCCAGCTTCTTCAGCTCTTCATTGTAGTTCTCTGGATTCTCTCCATAGTTCTTCAGGACAAACTGACAGGAACAAAAAGAGAAAACATGATAGTCCTTCCACTAAAGAATCTGGTCCTGAAGGGAAGAAGCCAAGCCCTGACATCCTGGGATAGACAACTGCCAAAGAGCCTATTTTCCCCCACTAGAGAAAAGAAATGCAGAATTATTTATTTAATAAAATATTTCTCTCCTGACTGATATCTGAAGATCTCAGGGTGGCATATGATAAAATCCATTTAAGTCAATAAACAACAGCAACAACAAAATTAAACCGTTTACCACTTAAAACCAGGCAATTTAAAACCAGTTAAACCAATTCAAAGCAACTGTTTCCTGTCTTAAAGAAAGAACTGTCTTGGTACAGAGAACCTGGGCACTTTCTACACCAGAAGCAAGAGTCATGTGGCTCCCCCTGTCCTTGTACGACTGCAACTCCCAGCAGCCTAGGTCAGCCTAGCCATTAGAAAGGAATTCTGGGAGCTGAAGGGCTTCATCATTCCCACCCTGCTGTCTATATACAGAACACAGATATGCACAGAGGTTGAACATTTTAGAAACTGGCAAACAACTAAAAAATGGTACTTCTCCCTACAACCATATCTAGCCTGAGAAACCTGAAACCTAGAATGGTGCATTTTGTGCCTTTTGCTAGGTTGAAGAAATGTCACACCAGAGTCAAATGGTAATCCTTCCAAAAATTTTGGGTCTCATGATACCAAACATTGCCACAACAAGGAAATCCTACCCTTGAGGAAGTGTTTTGTGTTGTCATACACTGGGACCTATTCTGAGAGTTTAACCCTCCTAACATCAGGTAAAGCCACTTAAGTAGGCTTCAACTGATATGCTCTCCCTGTATCAACATATAAACCTGTCTCTATACCTGAAAACAGAGAGATTTCCCCAAAAGACTGGCTGCACTCTCTGTCATAGTGGCCACAGGACTCATGTTGATTAAGAACAAATATAGTTCTCAGAGGCAGATTGCTTTGAACCTTCAAGAGGAAAATAAAACAAAATCCAAAATTCTGCTGCACAGATACTGTTGACTATTTCTCCGCAAAAGGAAAATCCACATTTTTATTGCCTCTTTGTTTCATTGCCTTTGTTCCTTCTACATTCACTGTAGAAAGCAGATGCTAGGACCAAAATATTCTCACATCTCCTTGCTTCACGTACATTATTTTACCATTTCCACCTGGTGAGGAAGCCTGTGAAGCTTTAAACGCTGGCATGATATATTTTGTTGACAAGGAAGGAGGGAAACAAGGGTAAATTGTAAAAATAAATAGAATAACTGAAACAAGGATGTGTCAAATTTGCTATATTATATTGAATATCAATAATAGTCCAAACATATGAGTAGAGAGTCCCAAGTGTTGGCAGTAGAATTATTCTGCTGTTTCACCAAAAATATCCAATCAAAAATCTGGGAAGAATCAATAATGGTACTTGTAGTGTCAATAAATTATTGATATTCAAAAGGATTCAGAAGAGTCATTTCCCATAGCCAGCTTGTTGTTGTATACTGTTGCTAGACTTTTTACCACTGGGAATTTAGTATTTATAATATATATATATATATATATATATATATATATATTTTTGTATATATGACACATTCTTGTTTCAGTTATTCTATTTATTTTTACAATTTACCCTTGTTTCCCTCCTTCCTTGTCAATTATATTGTAAGCCTGCTGCTTGTTTTGGTTTATGATATATTTTGTGCCTTTTTGTTGGCTCGGATAAAGGTATCACCACAAGAGGGACTGTGGATTTTGTGGCCCTATTCCCCTCAGTTTCACTGGCCACCCTTGATATTTTAAAATCCAAGTAGCAGTCTTCAGACTGCAAAGAAAGCAACACAAATGGCCCTTTTCACAAACAACCTCCTGTTTCCAAAAGGGAGAATGCACCCAGGTTCATCCCTTCTGATGCCACTTTTACTAGATTTTCCATCACACAACAACAAACAGTAATCCATGGCACAGGCGCACGCATCCGCTGCAGGGAGCCCTGCTGGGAATCAAGGCATGCCAGGTCCAAAGTAAGACCAGTCATCATTTTTTGTGGGTTTTTCAGGCTATGTGGCCATGTTCTAGAAGATTTTCTTCCTGATGTTTTGCCAGCATCTGTGCCAGCCACAGATGCTGGTGAAACGTCAGGAAGAAAATCTTTTAGAACATGGCCACATAGTCCGAAAAACCCACAAAAAACTATGGATGCCAGCCATGGAAGCCTTCGACTAAGACCAGTCAGCTCAAACAGATGGTGTAGCGAGAAGGGCTCAGCCCTACCATCAGGTGTGCCTCCTCATGAGCACTTCCCACAAGATAACAAATGGTTGTTATACCCTTGACTGTAGTTTATGTCCACCTTTTGGCTTTCCTGGCAATTTATTATGATTTATTATGAGGAGGTTTTGCCAATGACTTCCTCTTCCACCAAGAGAGTGAGTTGCCAAATGCGACCCAGTGAGCTCCTGTGGTGGAGTGGGAATTTGAACCCACTCTTACGGAGTCCTATTCCAACATTCATACTGCTATATCACGCTGCACCCAGCAAGATAATTCATTTTGTTGTGGTAGTTTTCTGCCAATCCTGCCAGAAAACCCCATGACAGGAGTGTCATAAGTCAGAATGACTTGAAGGCACACAACCACCACCACCACCACCACCACCAGGTATTCTTGCCAGAATTTCTTCAGGGGTTTGTCCCCATTGCCTTCCACTGAGTCTGAGAGAGAGAAGGACTTGTCCATGATCACCCAGTGGGTTTCCTGGGCTAAGTGTGGATTCCAACCCAGGTCTCCAGAGTCCTAGTCCAGCATTCAAACCACTACACCTCACTGGCTCTGGGGCTTTCAAATCAATCTAGAAGGCCTGCTCCATTACCAAACCACTCTTACTGAATCAGGTGACAGAAGAAAGTTAAAAAGCACGTCATTCTTCCCATCTTTCCTTCCTGTTTCACTTTCTGTGGCTATGCTGAGCCATTCTTCATATTCTCATCTCTCAGAGCCATTCTTTAGCTTCATTTTAACAAAATCCAATCAAATCACAGAAGTAATTTGACAGAGAAATAATACATAACAGAGCATCCTGGGACAATCAGTATTCAGCATCTCATTTTGGCAAAAAACTAGAGGGGGGGGGACATTTTGTCAACAGGCACCAAACGTTTGGCAGTACAAGAGCAGGCTACCAAGTCCACAGTACCCACTTTTCCATGAAGTTGTACCACAGAACTGACTGGCACCATGATGTCTTCTTTTCTGCTTCCAAAGGGCACCATGAAATACAGAAGGCAAGTGCCTCTCTGCCAAACCAAACAGATCCAATTAGAGGGGCCACTTAACCAGCTTTATTTTCTCTATCTCACAAGCAGCAGAGACCGACCAAGATTACGGAAAAGGAAATTTAATCTGTCCCCCACAGGCAAAAGATTCATCCTCACAACAGTATCATAACACAATTCTGCATGGTAGGCTAGGGGGTGAGATAGCAATGGGGAGAAAGGGGAAGGTCAGCCAAGCATCTTTGTGTCCCTCTAAAAAAATCAGATCCCCCTTACTTTAGTGCCACCTGTGTGTGAAAGAGCAAGCAAATGGACTAGAGAGCATGTATATTATATTTTTTTACTGAATTTATGTATCACCTCTAGGTCCAACAGTTCCTGATGTGATGTACAACAGATACATGTGTATGTAGATCGGTTACGCTTGTGGAGCTTTCTGTTTTGTGATACAGCTTCATAGAAAAGCATGAGAAAGCCTGGCCATTATTAAGAACAGGCAGGGTCATCCAGGTTTCCACGGCCGAGGGAATCTGAATCCTGTTCTCCAGCTCAAACCACACCACACTCTAGCCTCTCTTTCTACATACATTGCCATAAAGGAAAAGTGAAAAGGAGAGGCAATCTATCTTTGACGTAAATTGCAGAGGCGACTGTGCCTTGTTTAACTTTTTTTTTTAAATACCTGTTTTTCAAAACCAGGACTTTTGGGCACTGCTAGTTTTCTGGCTTTTGGCATTTGTGCAAGTCCATGTTGCCCCCAGAGAGCATCAGGGGCAGAACACTGGCCCATGGAGCTGGTAAAGTATTCCACTCCAGTTTAGCAGTCCAGTTTAGAGGTATTGTATGGTGTGCCTTCAAGTCATTTCCAATTTATGGCGACCCTAAGGCAAACGACCTATCATGGCTTTTTTCTTAGCAAGATTACTTCAGAGGTGGTTTGCCATGCTCTCCTCCTGAGGCTGAGACAGGGATGTAGCCGGGGGGGGGGGGGTGGGGGGGCGGGGCCCCCCCTTCCCTTTAAAAAATGAATGGTGTGGGCTTGTGCGCCCCCGCCCTCAAGCCCCATTATAATGGTGGCACTTAGTCTGGACCCCCCCCCTTCCTAAAATCCTAGCTATGTCCCTGGCTGAGAGCATGTGGCTTGCCCAAGATCACCCTGTGGGTTTCATGGCAGAGCTGGGAATCAAACCCTGGTTCCAAGTGTCATAGGTCTGTTACAGACTGCCAAAATAAAGCTGCTTTGGGTCTCTTTGGAGGTATGCTGTTTAAATGATGCATGCACCCTAAGAATCCAGAAGCTGCACCAAAGCTGCACTCCAGTGTTTTGGAATGGAGTGTGGCTTTGGCACGACCTCCGGACTCTTAGGACCCATGCATCATTTAAATAGCATACTTCCAAAGAGACCTGAAGCAGCTTTATTTTGGCAGTCTGTAACAGGCCATAGTCCAAGGCTCAAACCAGTATGCCATGCTGGCTACTATCATACTGGCCTGTAAAAATTTCAAGAAATGCCAGATTTAGGGCATGCCCACAGGCTTCAAACCTCATATCCATCTCTCAGCCTTTCACTAAGCCATTCCCAAACTCATGGGATCTTTATCCTGCCCCATTCCCATCTCTCCTGTCTCATGACTCTTTCCCTCACGTCTTCATCTCCTACAATAAGAACCAGCAATGCGACGCCACTTCCTTATTGACTTCCTCCATGCTGCCATCCGTCAGCAGACTGTGACTCAGCTCCTTTGTTGAGCAGAGGTGACAGAAGAACTGGGAGAAGTAATACTGGCTATGAGAAATTTCTGGCCAATCATTTTTAGCAATTGCCTTTATTTTCAAGCTGCAGCTGCTACTGAAGATACTCCCATAGGAATTTTGCATGGGTAAAAACCCATAATGGGTTCACCTTAGGGTCACCATAAGTCAGAAATGAAGCCACACAACAACAAAGGCTTCGCAATGGGAACCCACTGGGTGACCTTGGGCAAGCCACACTCTCTCATCCTCAGAGGATGGCAATGGTAAACCTCCTCTGAAGAAACCTGCCAAGAAAACCCCATGATAGGATCACCATAAGTCACAACCGAAGTCACACAACAACACACAGAAAAACAGTACGTATGAGTAAAAGGCAGAGTCCCCTTTGGGCACTAAGGTTCCTGAAGAAATACTAGGAACTTTGTTTTTCACAGCCAACATGTTTGAAATGAGGTCTTGCATTTTAAATCTTATTTCAGAATTTCCAAAAACTGCATCCAAACACTTTGAATTGGCAAAAACAAAGGAGCAGATGTGATGATGGAAGAAGACCAGGCCCGTGTAGGGTTGCCATAACTGCCTACCCGGGCTGGGGAAACCTTCTCTGAGGCGGAGGAGTGTCCTCTGCCTCAGGGAAGGTTTCCCTAGCCAAGCTAGGCTTTGAGAAGAGAGGCTGCGATAGCGGCCTCTCTTCTAGGAGCCCAGCCTGGCGGAAAGCCTTCTCTGAGGCAGAGGACGCTCCACCGCCCCTAGGAAAGTTTCCCCAACCTGGCCAAAGGGGATGAGTTCTTCTTTCCTAGCCCCACGTGCAGGCATGCAAGCGGGGCGAGCGCACATTGCCACTGGCTGTGGCCCAGGCAAGTGTCGCAGGTGGCGCAGCCGTGCGGAGAAGACATAGGAGGAGGAGGAGGAGGTGGGTGGCTGGCCGCGCACATTAGCGGCTGCAGAGATGGCCGCATGAGCGGACGCATGGCCCAAAACCGGGATTTGGCGGCAACCAGGACGGGACATGCCCGGTGCAGCCAAAAATGGGACTGTCCCGGGTGCAGGCAGGATATGGCATCCCTAGGCCCATGACCACAATTTTTGGGCATGCCAAAAGTCACTCTGCAAAGAATCATACAACTTCTTGTGTTTTGTTTTGAAATGTCTTCCTTCCAGACCCAGCGATACTGCTCCAATACTCCAAGACAGAAAATTCACTCATTCAGTGGGCTGCTCTTTCCTAAATGCATCTCCCATTGCAGAGGTGAGGATTAAGCAACCCTCTGGATGTTGTTGAACTGCCACTCCCACCATCCTCCCCATATAATCTGCACACTCAGGTCAGCAGGGGAAAATTTGCTGGAGGTCCCAACTGTGCAATATGTGAGGACCTTGCAACAGGCCTTTTCCATCTCAGCCCCAAGAATATGGAACAATCTCCCTGATGAGCTCTGCTCCACCATGTCTTTAGACCTTTTTAAGAAGAATCTCAAGACCATCTTCTTTTCCCAAGCTTTCCCCCCATGAAATGTGACTTTGGTTATTTCCCCCTCTATCTTGGTATTGACTGCGACATGTTTCTGGATTCCCCCACTCAGCTGGCTGAGTATTAGTTTTTTATATGCTGTTTTTATATATTGTTTTATGATTGTACTGATTATTATGTATTTTATATGAATTTTGTACGCCGCTTTGATCAAATTGGAAAAGCGGGATAGAAATAAACTTTATTTATTATTATTATTATTGGTTATGCTGGCTACAGCTGCTGAGAACTACAACAGAGAGAGAGAGACAGAGAGAGAGACAGATGGATGGTTGGATGGATGGATGGGCAGAAGTGGGATGGCATGGTGTGATATCCTCATGTCCATAACTGAGGCTGGGAAGCCATGGTGTAGGTGGGTGAGTTTTCAAATATAATTTGGAAGCAGGCATCTACAACAGACGCACAGAGGAGCATGGAGGTGTGCTCACTCTGTCATTCCTTGGGGGAAGGCAAGCAATCTGATTAAAGGCTCTGAGTCAGGAGCTGAGTAAGCCATGCATCAGGAAGAAAGGCCCAGAAAACATCCACCAGCACCACCTCCTTTATGTTCAGCCGTCCCCTCACTGCCTGACATCTTTTACCAATACTACAAAGTTCTTCCTGCCGGAACTTGGGCATGTTACTTTTTTTGGACCACAATTCCCAGAAGTCCCCAGCCAGCAAGGCCTTGCTGACTAGGGGATTCTGGAAACTGTCAACCAAAGCTCCTCTTTTTCTTTACATTCATTTCAACAATTCCTAGAATCCCTCAAAGTGTGTTCGGGATTCTAGATATGATATTCAAGGGATTCTCGGCTTTGTCATTCAAAATGTTTCAGCACATGCCCTAACTTCTTTCAGCCTGTACTTCTCTTTGGTGCTCACATGCCACATTTAGGGAACATATTCCACCACTGAGAGCCAGTGCGGTGTAGTGGTTTGACTGGAGATCAGGGTTTGAATCCCCGCTCGGCTAAGGAAACTGACCAGATGACTTTGGGCAGGTTACATTCTCTCAGCCTTAGGGGAAGGCAAAGGACCTGTGAACAAATCTTGCCAAGAAAATCCTGTCGCCTTATGGCAGAAGTTCTTAACTATTGATCCTCCAGCTGCTTTGGACTTAAGCATCCAGAATCCTTTGCAAGCATGGTCAATGATGAGGGAATCTGGGAAATGAAGTCAAAAACACCTGGAGGACCAGAGGTTGAGAACAACTGCCTTTTGGTCACGGTTAAGTCGGAAACAACTTGAAGGCAAACAACAACAATTCCATCACTTCCTACAGGTGTGTTATTTTTCAGCCTAGGGTGACAAGAGTTTAGAACTCTCCTCCTAAACTCAGTCTATCAATTGATCCTCCCAACCTGATGCCAATTATCTGTTCATCTAAACTACAGAATGTGCAAAGATGCATGCAGCATATTGCTGTGTGTGAACACCTGTGGACCAGGGAAGCTAACCAATACTGGCATCAGATGGCATACAGATTACAGAATAAAACCTCTAACCCTACTAAAATCCACATAGAGAAACAGAAACCACAGTGTCTTCCAAACTGGGGAAAAGGGGTATTCGACAAAGCAATACTACACCCTCCTTCAGTGTCAGTGAACAACAAGTCACCATGAAAAAAACTGAAGTGACTAGGGAGATGGAGCAACTCACACAGACATTAGAGACATTAATAATGTTTAGGACCATAGTTATAAGGGATTACATGAACCATCCAGACCACCCTCTGCCATACAGGAGCCCACTGCTAAGCACCCCTGACAGATGGGTATCTAATTTCTGCTTAAAACTTCTAATGAAGGAGGGTCCACCTTCTTCTAAGAGAATCTGTTCCACTGTTGAATAGCTCTTACAAGTCAGAAGAGTCTTCCTAACATTTAGGTAGAATCTCTTTTCTTATCATTTGAATCCAGGGATACATCCTGGTCTCTGAAGCACCAAAAAAGAAGCCGGCTCCTTTTTCTAGATTACATCATGTCAGAACTTTAAGCATAAAATAACCAAGGCCTTGAAAGAGGTATATCGAGCCACGCAGGATGTGGACAAAGAGAAGGGCAAGACATTTGACTCTTGAGCTTATAGCAGCAGAACCTGGAGCCATCCAATTAAAAATGAAAGTATGTTTGGAGAGGGATTCAAAATTGATTGAAAGTGCCCCCCCCCCAATGCAAACTATGTATTACTTTTAATTATTTTTGTAGAATGTACCCCACAGGCAGGTTTATTTTATCTATTTTAAATGATTGCATGTACAGCACTGTGTAAATTTACAGCGCATTATAAATAAAGCTTAATAATAATAATAATAAATAAATAAATAAATAAACTTAAACTGCAGAAGTCACTACCACAAGGATGGGGTAATGGCTTCCAACATGGATGGCTTTAAAAAGGATTAGGGAAGCTCCTGGAAGACCATAAGGTTCTCAATGGCTCCTTGCCATGATGAGCGTATTTTACTTCCAGTATGCTCTATGCTTCTCAATACCTCACTGACAAGAGAAAATCTGTATCTGTTTGAGCTGCAATTCATTGTGATAGTTGGGTTAAGTATAGGATATGAACTCCTTCTTCCAAGGAGACAAACACTGACAAGCCCTAGTGCAGAGCAAAAGACTAACAGATGTACCACTAAGCTTGGGGTCCCCCCCCCCCAAAATCTCCTGCTTCTCAATCAGTCACAAGTACAAGTAGTCAAGACAAATGTGTTAAGGTTCATGTGCCCACAGACTGGGATCCATCCTTCAGAGAAAGAGAATGCTCAACTGGCAAAAGGGAATCAGATGTTCTGTTCACTGAAAAGGAACTGATAAGCGGGGCAGAGTGCTTGAGTGAAGCTGAAGTTACTACAGCCCTACGACAGCAAAAGAAAGTTAAACTGCTAATGTGTAAGGTACAACTCCCTTTAGGCATGTGTTCTAAAAAATCATGTTTATTCAAGTGTAGTCATTTTCTGTTAAATATAAGAAAAGTATATGATTGTCCCCCATTATCACAAATATTCTAATAAATAATTTCCACCTAAAGCTTTGGAAGTATTTAACTATAACCTCTAAACCAGCTGAGCAAAGTCAGATAATACTATTTAAAGCACTCGTACATTTTCCAGAAATATTTCCAGTCCGACTTTTCCCAGAAAACCCCCATCATTGCCCTAGACAAGTTGCTGGGGGTCTTGAGGTGGGAACAAAGGGCCGCTCTTTGAGACTTCCAGAAGTAGTCATTCACTTTCCTCTTCTTTTTGGTCAGGAAAATGGCCACCTGGGGAGACCTGAGGGGTCAAGAGCTACAAAACCAATGTTGGGTCCATCAGGACAACAGAATTAGAAGGCATCTGTAATCCTTGCTAAATGTGTTGCAGAAAGACCCTCCTAAGCACATGAGCTCAGAAAAAGGTTTATACACAAGTCAGTTTTTCATACTAGTGCTGCCAGTTACCAATCTAGCTATCTGTCTATGTCAAACAACAAATCAACAAATGTAGGTGTTTTAAACACTGAATACCATGAATGAAATGAGGCAAAACCTTTACTGGTTCCAGTATAAAAGGAGAACAACTTTCAAGAGTTGGCATTACAGGACGTGAGATGGGGAGCAGTACCTTTACCTTCTGCTCTCACCCCTCTCTTATTCCTATCCAATTTTTCTCCCAGTTGGGATGAAATGAATTTGTAATCATATTCATTGTTATCTTGCAATAACTAGTCCTGATGAAGAGGCCTGGAGTACTTCAAAGCTTGCCTTTTCAAAGGACAGTTCACTATTCCAATGAAGGCATCCTGATTTTGGATTTTTCCAACAGGGATTCATTTTTTAATGTAGGTGTCCATTTCCAGACAGAGCACCAACCCCATTCCGCCCAGACCTCTGCCTCACCTACATAAGCCACCCAAACTTAACTTGATCCCCAAATCTGTACCCCCAATTCCCCTGGGTCTCTTGCCCTTCTACAGAACTGCCCCCCAAAGAGGGTTTCTGCCCCCTCACCCCAAAACCTGCCTGTCAATCAACCCTCTCAGGGGCCTGTCTTCCCGATGCCTCTTGCCCCCAGCTTTCCCACAGAGTCATCCAAAACATCTCCAAAAGTTGGCCCTTCAGACCTCCTCTCCCCCAGGGGGCTTTCCCATGGGATTTGGTATAGAGCTCCCTAAGGAGGATGCTGTAGGAATTGATGTTTGGAGATTTTAAGGAATTAATAGGGGTGTATAATTCAGTATTAATATTTTATTGACTGTTCAATTGCGTTGTATTATTTTAATGATATAATCCCGCTTTGATCCTTGGAAGAGGCGAGACATATAAATAAACATTCTTCTTCTTATTATTCTTATTATTATTATTCTTATCATTATTCTGTCATTAACTGCCCACTCTGAAACCTGTTCCCAAGTCAACCCTCCCTCATCTCTCCCACAAGAGGCCTCCCCCCCAAAACCAGTCCCTCAGGCATCTTTGCCCTTACAAACCTGTCTCCAATTCCACCCATTCCCAGCCTCCTTGACACCTCCAGCCCCCCCCCCTGCTTTCCAAAATGGGACTTCTTCCCTCCGACCCCCTCCCCAAACTGTTTCCCCCAAGTCAGGGTCCCTGGCCCTCCAGGGGGGCTCAGGCCTCCAGCCTCCCTCCCTTTCCCACAGGAGCAGGGCCCCCTTCTCTTCCTTGGCCCACCCCCCAAAACCTGTCTCCCCAAATCAGCCCCTTACCCTCCCTGCCCCCAGGAGAGGCTCCTTTCCCCCCTCACCCCCCAAATCTGCCCCTAAGTCTCCCCCAGGCCTCCTGCCCACCCCATCCTTTCCCCAAGGGGTCTCCTGCACCCCAAAACCTGTCCCTCAATCAGACTCCTTGGAACCCAAGGGGGGCTCCTTCCTCCCTCGCCCCAAACCCTGACCCCCAGGTTTCCCTCTTCCTCAGGCCTCCTCCTTCCCCTCCATTGCTCCCACAGGTGGACCTCCCTCCCAGTCCCCCCCAAAATCAGACCCTCTGGCTCCCTCTCCCTAGAAGGTCCTCCCCACCCACCCCAAACATGACATCCCCTCAGCCCTCTTGACCCCCCCATAGGGTCCCCCAAAACCTGCCCACACCAGCCTCCCTGGGCCCAAAGGGGGCTCTTTCCCCCTCCTGCCCCCCAAGTGCCACTCTCTGACCCCTCCCCCTTCCCGAAAGGGGGCCCCCAGGTCTCCCCACAGGCCTTTCCCCCTCAAGGGAAGCAGGCCCCAAAGCCTGCCCCAAAGAAGAACCCCTGCCCCCAAAATGAAGCCCCTCTCGGCCGGGCCAAGCGGCCCCTCCCCCGCCTCCAGGGACTACTTTGTCTCCCTCCGCCGCCGCCGCCCCCTCAGCTCCTCTCTGCCGGGACCCGGCCCACCTTCTTGACGGCCTGATGGAAGCCGAAGTCGCCCGCCTCCTTGAGGTCCAGCCAGATCATGGGCATGCGGGGCACGGCCTCCATCCCGCCGCCTGCGCCTCGCTCAACCCCTCGCTCGCTTCACACTTCGCTCCCAGCGGCGGAGGGATCCCGGCGGAGGGAACCGCCTCCGAAGCAGCAGAGCAGGCCGCTTCCGGAAACAGCCGAGTCCAGCCGAAACCAGTTCGGGTCAGCATTGGCCAGGCAGCATACGCCTGATCGGCCCAGGCCCCGCCCACTCGCCCGCCGGAAGTCCGTGGAGCGGACGCCGCGGTGCCTGCTGGGAAATGAAGTTCCCGCCCTGATTGCCTCACCTCAGGCTTCCTCTGAGGGAAAGAGAAAGAGAGCAGTTTTATGACTGCACAATATTTATTATTATCATTATTACTGTTATTATTAAAGCGTTATACATACAATCAAATCAAAACAGAGAAAATAAACCCGCTTTACGAAAGTGATTAAACATGATAACTAAACGGAATTAAATAATAATTAATAATTAATTAATTAAAACATAATTCTTTAATTCTTTATAATTATTTACAATTATTTGGAATTACTACGTTTAATTATGACATAGTAATTGTAAATAATTATAAATCATTGTAAATAATAGTTATAAACATTTAAACATAATAATGAAGAATAATTAAACACAGTAATTAAAAATAATTAAACATAGTAATTAACCATAATTTCGGTTGACCATTAATGGTATCACCGATGGATTTTTGTTTGCATTTGTTAAATAACATTCAAACAATGAAATACAGCAGATAACAAATGAAAACAGTGTCTCTTCTCCAGGCTAAAGACACCCAGCAGCTCCCTCAGCCGCTTCTCACGCTCTCAGGAGGCGAACCATAGGGTTGGAAGAGACCCCAAAAGGGCCCTGATCCAGCCCAACCCCCTTCTTCTGCCATGCAGGAACTCTCCATCAAAGCATCCCCAATGAGAGATGGCCATCCAGCCTCTGCTTAAAGACCTCTAAGGAAGGAGACTCCAACACAATCTCCATGGAGGGAGTGTCTTCCACTGTCTACAGCTGTCCTCCTAATGTTTATGTGAAGGTTGTTCTCACTTACGATTTACAACGATTTAAAATACACCAGTTTTGGTAAAACCGATTCAAAATAACACGGGTGTTATCCCGCGTTCCAAATCGCTTTTTTCCCTTCGTTCTCATGTACCAACTGAATCGCTGTAAGTGATCCGCTTTCGTTCCTATTCAAGAATGAATCAGTGTATATTTAAACTGGTTTTGTTACTTTTTTGATCACATTCACTTGTTTCGGCTGTCAATCAAAGCGACGTCATCATGACGTCACAGTAATTCGGAGTAACATACACCGATGTAGCCTGTACCTGCGTTCCCACTACCTGGCCGTTTTTAATTCGTTATAAATTTTGCGGTTTTTTTTTTTAAAGAGTCAATCAGGAGGCGCTTATTCGTCCTCTTCTGTGTCTCCCCATATTAACTGCCATAACTCAGTGCTAGGGAATCCTGGGAATGGTAGTTTATTATGGCACCAGCACTCTCTGGCAGAGGAGGATAAATGTCTCACAAACACAACAAACACAACCACCCCATAGTTCCTCTGGAAAGATTCGCTTTGGCCGCCCCATGGGGAGAGAATCTTTGAGGATTGCTCCCTGGGCTGTCTTGGGAGCCATGAAGCGGGAATGTCCTGCAAAACCCATCCCATAGTTCCTCTGAAAAGAGCTTCGGTTCCCCAAATTCGTTCTGGGTCCTGTTCTCCGGAACAGCAGGAAAAAAGCTTGCTCCCTCCTCAATGTGACACCCCTTCAAATACTTAAACAGGGCTATGATATCACCCTTTAACCATCCCTTCTCCAGGCTAAACATCCCCAGCTCCCTAAGGCATTCCTCATAAGACATGGTTTCCAGACCCTTCACCACTTTGGTTGTCCTCCTCTGGACACATTCCAGCTTCTCAGCATCCTTTTTGAATTGTGATGCCCAGAACTGGACACAGGATTATTCCAGGTGAGGCCTGAGGGTTGCCATAATTGTCCACTATTACCAGGACACTGCTATTGATGCAGCCTAAAATCGCATTGGCCCTATTAGCCGCCGCATCACACTGTTGACTCCTATTCAACTTGTGGTCTACAGAGAAGGGAGGGCCCTGGTTCCTGATCGCTCTCATCCAGGCTGATGACTGAAGTGCCCATCTCCCTTCCTGAAATAAGATAACCACCATGACAGGAGATATGAGCAAGCAGAAAACCTAATGCATCCTAATTGCTTATTAATCGATTCACGCCTTTGCAATGTCTCCATCAATAAGCCCCCATGGCCGGGAGGTGGCGATGAAGAGCACCGTAGCCTCTCCTGAGCTTTGCAAGTTTGACATATCTAGGCCATTGCAATACTAATAGGGAGAGTTACTTTTGGGGGGACTACCATCCCCACAATCCCAAATGCTTTTATTGCTAACTACCACCCATTCAGCTTCAATTGTGGGACGAGAGATCTCCAAGAGTCCTAGGCTGCATCTACGTTGGAGAAATAACCTGGTTTGGCACCACTTTAACTGCCCTGGCTCAAGGCTATGGAATTCTGGGAGCTGGTTGTGGGCCCAGAGCGGAGCAGAACTTAAGGAATGAAGGCCCCACAAGAAACTCCAGATCCCAGAATTCCATAGCATTGAGCCAGAAAGAGTTAAAGTGATGCCAAACCAGGTTATTTCTCCAGTGTGGATACAGCCTTAGAGACAGCTGCTGGTGATGCCATTAAACCTTATGCATTTTCCTCTACTGGGTCATGCAGGCCAACACCACTATACCTCACTGGTCTACTATTCTTTCCTATAGAGTTTTCTGACTGCTAGGAAGTCTGTTTTTCAACCTGGGCATGAATTATTGCAAACATTATCTCCATGCTGCAGTCCTTTCTCTCTTTCTTTTTTTAATGGCACCATCATCCACACAAAGTCTTTAGGGAGCGTAGGTTCTCAGCTGAGCAGCCTTTTCCGTTCTCCTTTGCAATTATATCCGCCGCATGACCAGCCTACATGCTGTTATGCAACATACTCTGAGCCTCGGATGTAGTAGCCTTTAAAGTATATCTCTATTTTTAAAAAAGTATATTTTGGGTTTTGTTTGTTTGTTTGTCTGCGCAGTCAGCGCTCTCCTTTCTCTTTCTTCTCTCCTCTGACAAAAGGCTCCACCAAAATAGCAAACGGAAAACAGGGAGAACCTATTTTAAATGTGGATGAAAACCCCTTAAATGTTAATTGCCTTCAAATGTCAACTCCTTGGTACTGATGCGGCAGCTAGAAAAGCCAATGTGATCCTAGGCTGCATTAATAGATGTATAATGTCTAGCTCAAGGGAAGTAATAGTGCCAATCTCTTCTGCTTTGGTCTTCTCCTGTTCCCTTATCTGTTGGAGTTCCCCAGGGCTTTGTTCTGGGTTCCCTTCTGTTTTCTCTCTACACACTGTCCTTAGGAAAACTCATCAGCTCTTTTGGCTTTTCCTACCATCTGTATGCCGATGACACCCAGCTGTATCTTTCTGCCCCTGACCTTTCTCCAAGGCTTGAACAGCAAGTCTCGTCTTGCCTCACAGCTGTCTCGCAGTGGATGTGCCATCAGCGTTTGAAGCTCAACATGTCCAAGACAGAGCTTCTTGTCTTTCCTCCTAAGCCCACCCTTCAACACTCCTTTTCTGTCTCTGTGGACAACATTTCTATTCAACCAGTCCAGCAAGCCCAAACCAAAGATTGGTTTTATCTTTGACTCTTCTCTGTCGTGGATCCCTCAGATCCAGACCACAGCCAAGGCTTGTAGATTGCCAAAATCCGACCATATCTCTCCGCCTCTACTGCCAAGATCCTGGTCCATGCCCTAGTGATCTCACAACTTGATTACTGTAACGTCCTCCTGGCCGGGCTTCCTCTTTCTCACCTCCGTCCTTTAATCTCTGTCCAGCATTCAGCTGCACGCATTATCACTTCCACCCACCGCTTTGACCACATCTCTCCTGTTTTGGCATCCCTTCACTGGCTCCCCCTCCCTTTCCGCATTCAGTACAAGCTCCTGCGGTTGACGTTCAAAGCCCTCCATGGACTGGCCCCTCCTTACTTATCAGACCTTCTTTCTCCTCACCTTCCCACTAGGGCCCTCCGTTCTGGTAGTCAAGGTCTACTGTCCCAGCCTAGGATTTCCTCTGCCCCATCCCAGATTCACCCCTTTTCATTCGCTGCCCCTCACGCCTGGAACCTTCTTCCCCCGCGAGCAACAGCCATCACTTCTTTATCCAGCTTCAAAACGGAGTTGAAGACCATCCTGTTCAGGGCAGCGTTCCCAGGCATTGCATAATTGTCACTTGCTATTTGATATTCTTTTGTTGCCTGTTTTATTGAATCATTTCCTATATTGCTATGTATTTTATATGTATTATCCTACTAGAGAGGCCCCTTCCCCACCACCACTCCCTTCTCCTTTTGTGTCGTGTCTTTTTAGACTGTAAGCCAGAGGGCAGGGAACCGTCCAATTAAAAAGATTGTATGTACAGCGCTGTGTAAATTTACAGCGCTTTATAAATAAAGGTTAATAATAATAATAATAATAATAATAATAATAATAATAATAATAATAAGGTCTCATCTGGAATAACACTGTGTCCAGTTCTGGGCACCACAATTCAAAAAGGATGTTGAGAAACTGAAGTGTGTCAAAAGGAGGGCGATCAAAATCGTGAAGGGTCTGGAAACCATGTCTTATTTGGAATGACTTAGGGAGCTTGGTATGTTTAGCCTGGAGAAGAGACAGTTAAGAGGTGATGTGATAGCCCTGTTTAAGGATTTGGAGAGGTGTCATATTGAGGATGGAGCAAGCTTGTTTTCTGCTGCTCCAGAGAATAGAACAGTCTCAATGGATTCAAACTACGTACAGGAAAAGAGATTCCACCTCAACATTAGGAGGAACTTCCTGAAAGTAAGCCTGCATCAATAGAAGTATAGTGTCTCATGGGAAGTAATAGTGCCACTCTATTATGCTTTTAGAGTATTGTGTCCAGTTCTGGGCACCACAATTCAAATAGGATGTTGAGAAGCAGAAGCGTGTCCAGATGAGGCCCAGCAAAATGGTGAAGGGCCTGAAAACCATGAAGCCCTATGAGGAGAGACTTAGGGAGCTGGGGATGTTTAGCCTGGAGAAGAGAAGGTTAAGAGGTGATATGATAGCCCTGTTTAAATATTTGAAACGGTGTCATATTGAGGATGAGAGCCAGCATGGCATAGTGGTTTGAGTGTTGGACTATGACTCTGGAGGCCAGGGTTTAATTCCTCACTCAGCCATGAAATCCATTGGGTGAGCTTGGGTAAGTCACACACTCTCAGCCTCAAGGGAAAATGATGGCAAACCCCCTCTGAAAGAAAACTGTATGGAAGGCAATGGCAACCCCCCTCTGAACAAATCTGGCCAAGAAACGCCATAATAGGGTCACTTTAGGGTCGCCATACATGAGAAATGACTTGAAGGCACACAACAACAGCAGGCATACTGAGGATGGAGCAAGCTTGTTTTCTGATGCTCCAGAGGTTAAGGCTGCATATGCGCTGCAGAAATAATTCATCTTGACACCACTTTAACTGCCATGGCTCAATGCTATAGAATTCTGGGATGTGTAGTTTTGTGAGACATCTAGCCTTCTCTGTCAGAGAAATCTGGTGCCAAAACAAATGACAGATCTCAGAATTCAATAGATTGAGCCATGGCAGTCAAATGGATTATTTTTGCAATGCAGATGCAGCCAAAGACGTGGATCAATGAATTCAAGCTGCTGGCAAAAAGCATAAGGAAGAATTTTTTGACGGCGAGAACTGTTCAACAGTGAAAGCTGCTGCTTTGGAGGGTGGTGGAGTCTCTCTTTTTTGGAGGTTTTTAAACAGAGGCTTGAAATTCAGGCGGTTGGTATGAGTCCACAGGCAAACTGAAGACATATCCACACATAATTGCACCACGGTAGAGATTTCTTTAAAACCAACAGAACCTATCTGGCCCTGGAAGCTATGCAAGGTCAGCCCTGGTTAGGAGTTTGGATGGGAGGCTGCCATGTTCTTTCTGGACAGTCTAGGAGACTGGGCTGACTGGGAGACTGTCTTTCTGGAAGATGGTTGTTAGTGCAGAAAGGCATAGGAGACTGGTATTTGCGCAATGAGGTCAACAGTTTCCAATGTCTTTGTCCACTAATGACCATTGTTAAAACTGGACCCGCCACTTCATTTCCATACACAAAAGATTTTGAATGTGGATTGACATTCTCACATACCAATGGCCTAAATATGTCTGTCCCTGGTTTCCACTCCACCAAATGCATCTGAGGAAGTAGACTGAAGCCTAGGAAAGCTCATGCTGCCAACTTCTTTCTTCCAGCTAGTCTCAAAGGTGCTGCAAGATCTCTCTACATATTGATTCTGCAGACTAGCATGACTATATCTTTGAATTCCAATAATAAATTATTAATGAATACACATTTAATTAAAACCTATCTGTGGTTGGAAGAAGTTTAATCCTAGGCTGCATCCACACTGCAGAAATAATCTGGTTTGGCACCAATTTAACTCTTTCTGGCTCAAGGCTATGGAACTCCCAAAATTCCATAGTCTTGAGCCAGGGCAGTTAAAGCGGTGCCAAACCAAATTATTTCTCCAGTGTGGATGCAGCCCTAGTTTTAATGTTGACCCCTACCTGCTGCCAAGTTGTGCAGGTCTGCTATAAAGTCTATGGGGGAGGTTGCAGTGCAGGCAGTGGGGCAGCAGAGGGCGCGCGAGAGCCTGCTGGTCCCTGGCTGGTGCTGGGCTCCTCCTCCTCCTGCTGCTTCCATCGCTGCATCCCTCGCTGCATCTCTCTCCATCAGATGCTCCCTGGACCACAAGGCGCCACCGCCAGAGAGGAGCAGACTGGGGGCCCTGCTCCACCGACGACGAAACCCCACTTTCAAGATAGACCCCTTCCACTTCGGATTGACTTTTTAAAATTTTAATTGAAAACCTTTCTTGGATCTCCATCGCGGCTGCCTAAAGAGGGAAGCTCCCCGCATTTTGGTACCCAGGCCATTGGGATCTTGCTTATATTGGGGGGGGGGCATTTTTCTCCTCCTTCCCCCTCCATTTAGGGATCGCTCCCAAATCCAGGGAAGCGCTGATCCCACCAACAGCCACCCCCCCCCTTCCTGGGAGCAGCCTCACCTGGGGTTCTGGAGCATCCTTCCTGGACCCCAAAGGCCCTGCTGGGGGCCAAAGGGGAGAGAGACTGGGGAAAAAAGGGTCGGCTCTTCTCTTGGAAGAGGGATCAGCAGCATCAGAGAGAGAAGGCGAAGAAGGAAAATTGAAGGGGGGCATCCCTTGCTCTTGGGGAGCATTTTTTAAAAAGAGGAGGAGGAGGAGAAGCCGGAGAAGAGGGGCTGAAGGTGGTGAGGAGGGCAGGATGATTCCCCCCAAGGCGTCTGTTCTTTTGGAGACACCAATGGAAAGGAAAGCCCCCCCAGGAGAGGAGCATTAAAGCCCTCAAGCAAGCAAGGAAGGAAGGAGAATCCAAGGAAAGCATCAAGGGGTGGGGGCTTGCTTTGCCCCCCATAGTTGCCCCTTTCCACCAAGAGGACATTCTGCAGCAACCACTGGACCGCCATCATCCTCCATCCTGCACCCCCCAATTGCCAGGCTTGGTGGCTTTTGGCTTTGCCCCCCATGGCTCCCAGGGTCCTCCTTTGGCCCTGACCCACTGTTTCCCCTCATCCAGAGAGAGACAGAGAGCTTTAAGGGGGCCATTGCCCTGGGGGCAACGTGAAGCCACTGGTGGCCCAAGGAGAGGTCGGACTGAATTGGAGTGGGAGAGTGGGCACCCTGGAGAACCTTTGGCTGGACGGACACTACAAGGGGCTCTGTGTAAAGTTGCCCAGTTGGCGTGTGACTGATTCCTGATCTCTGCCCCCTAATCGGAGATCAGTCCAAGGCACCACTTGGATGACTCATGCCAAAGCTTGCCAGGTGGCCTTAGCTGGTGGTCACTGTTTGCGGTATCCTACCAGGCGGCTTCCACTTGTCAAGATGGTGGGGCCGTGAGAGACGTTGGCCCCGGTTGTGACTTGCCTCCTGCTACCCACGTGGCGGGATTGGGGGGCCACTCCTGGGTTGCCTTGACTTGGCCATCAACACTGCCAACTGGACTCCAGACCCTTGTCCTTTCCCTGACTACTGCTGCCACCATGGGCACCGTCTTGTCACTTTCTCCTGGCACCCGGAAAGCCAGCCTCTATGACGATGGCTCCTCCAGTTCTCTGGCCCATTACCCAGGGCTGGCCAGTGCCAAAGGCGGGAGTGGCGGTGGCGGTGGCCCAAAGGCCGACAAAGCCCTCAAGCGCCACTCCATCTTCATCCCAGCCTTGACTTGGAAGCGGCTGGTGGCCTCCACCAAGAAGAAAGGCTCCAGGGCTGGCAAAGGGCCGTCGTATAACAACAACAACAACTACCACCCACACCATGGGGGCAAGGACGTGGCCCACCTCAACCATGAGAATGTCAAGAAGTCCCTCTCGTGCGCCAACCTGGCCAACTTCGATGGGGCTGGGCAGCAGTCCTTGGTGCCCCTCAGCACCAAGCGCATCTCCACCACCTCGGTCTCCTCGCTCAAACCCAGTGGCATCGGGGGCACCCCTTCCTCCTCGTCCCCGCGCCGGGTGATCGTCCAGGCCTCCACCAGTGAGCTGCTGAAATGCCTAGGTGAGTTCCTTTGCCGCCGCTGCTACCGCCTCAAGCACCTCTCGCCCACCGAGCCCATCCTTTGGCTGCGCAGCGTGGACCGCTCGCTGCTCCTGCAAGGCTGGCAGGACCAGGCCTTTGTCACCCCTGCCAACGTGGTCTTCGTCTACCTCCTGTGCCGGGAGATGATTGACGGGGACACCGTTGGGGGAGAGCATGAGCTCCAAGCGGCCCTCCTCACCTGCCTCTACCTGTCCTACTCCTACATGGGCAACGAGATCTCCTACCCGCTCAAGCCCTTCCTGGTGGAGACCTCCAAGGACGCCTTCTGGAACCGGTGCCTTCGCATCATCAACACCATGAGTGCCAAGATGCTCCGGATCAACGCCGACCCGCACTACTTCACTCAGGTCTTCGCTGACCTCAAGAACGAAGGCAACGGTGGTATCCGAGAGGACTTTGCCCGGGTCTTGGACCGGTGACTGGGTTTTCCTGACCAGATCTTGGACCGATGATTGGATTTTCCTGCTTGAGTCTAGAACTGGTAGCTGGGTTTTCTTGCCTGGATCTTGGACCAGTGGCTGGATTTTCCTGCTCAGATCTTGGACTGGTAACTGGGTTTTTCTGTCCAAATCTTGGACTGGTAATTGAGTTTTTTCTGTCCAGATCTTGGACTGGTGGCTGGGTTTTCAGTGCAAGACCCAGGGGATCTGAGATCCTTCTGGTGCAATTCTTACATAGCATATTTTCATTTGGGACAGATAGTGTTTTCCTTCTGGAGCAGAAAAGAACCCCTGAAATCATTGCAGGAAAAAGCCCCAGCTGGTTTGGCTGCAGTGAACTGGATGCTTATGCTACGGTTCAGGGAAAGTGTTGCCGGGTGGGGTACCCAAAGTCGCAATATTTTCTCCTTCCTTCCCCCCCCCCCTTGCACTTTCTGCCAAAGGAGGAATCCCCAGGAGACGCTGGACCTCGATAATTGTTTTTGAAAAGGACAGCAGGTACTTAAGGGGAACGCACATCACTCTGCTCCTTAGCGCTCTTGGGGTTTTCTTCCCTGTCTTATTCATTTTATCTTCTTTAGACTGCCAAAAACAAAACAAAACAAAGGTGAAAAGGGGGAGATTTTGTGGCTCTGTGTGTGTGTGTGTGTGTTTATGTGTCAGAGAGTGTGTGTGTATGCACTTAAAAACAAACAGCATTTCTGACAACTTTGTGATGAATTCCAAAATGATGCAGTGAATCAGACAAAATATGTATTTATTAGAATGGTTAAATATCTTAATTATACCAGATCCCATTTGATCTTTGAAAGCTGCATCCACACTGGAGAAATAACCCAGTTTGGCATGGCTTTAACTCTTTCTGGCTATGGCTGTGGAATTCTGGGAGTTGGAGTTTGTTATGGGGCCTTCCTTCCTTAAGCTCTGCTCCACTCCAGGCCCACAACAATCTCCAACTCCCAGAATTCCATAGCCTTGAGCCAGACAGAGTTAAAGCCGTGCCAAACTGGGTTATTTCTTCGGTGTAGATGTAACCCCGGTTTCTTAGAATGTGTGACATATGTGTGGAGCGGTCCTTTTGTCTTTCAGATTTTGGCTTTTAAAAAGTATTATAATTCCACCTCCTTGTTATTTCCAGCTGCAGCGGCTGCCAGAGCACCCTTAGGGGCAGCATGGTTCTCTGTCCACATGTGGCATTTATACATGAAGCGTGAGGTGTGTGACGGTACCAAAAAAAGAGTAGCCCAGGAAAAGATTTTGGTTGCAGCTTTAGCTTTGGCCACTAGTTTAGGTTTGGCTTTAAGAAGACCCAAGGGTTGGTACTGGTTAGGAGAAGGTAAGTGCCCCATACGCTGTTCATATCTGGATGGGTTTTCAGAGTGGCCCAGCCATGCTGGATAGTGGCTGCCGAAGAAGACTGATGGCTTCATAGAATCGTAGAATTAGAAGGGATCACAAGGGTCATCCATTCCAACCTCCTTCTACCATGCAGGAAGACACCATCAAAGCACTCCTGACAGATAGCCATCCAACCTCTGCTTAAAAACCTCCAAAGAAGGAGACTTCACCACTTTCTGTGGCAGTGCATTTCATTGGCAAACAGCTCTTACTGTCAGGAAGTTCCTCCTAATGTTGAGGTGGAATCTCTTTTCCTGCAGTTTGCATCCCTTGTTCCGCATTCTAGTCTCTGGAGCAGCAGAAAACAAGCTTGTTCCCTCCTCAATATGACATCCCTTCCAATATTTAAACATGGCTATCATATCACCTCTTAACCTTTTTTTCTCTAAGTTAAACATCCCCAGCTCCCTAAGTCGTTCCTCATAGGGCATGGTTTGCAGACCCTTCACCATTTTAGTCGCCCTCCTTTGGACACACTCCAGTTTCTCAATGTCCTTTTTGAATTGTGGTGCCCAGAACTGGACACAGGGTTATTCCTGGTGAGGCCTGACCAAAGCAGAATAGAGTGGTACTATTACTTCTAGTGATGCAGCCTAGGATCGCATTGGCCTTTTTAGCTGCTGCGTCACACTGTTGATTCCATGTGATGTGAGTGGGGCAAGGAATCCATTCTGGCTTTTAATCCCTTCTTTAGAGTGGCTGAGTGCTTTTCTTTAAATAGATCTGACATCTTGGATAGCTGCTTTAAAGTTTAGACTAAATCCTGGAGCAGGTTCACCACCCAAGTGCTAGCAACTAAGGCGGACATTTTGAAGGAGAAATTGTTTTTTTGGGGGGATACCAGGGGAGAAACCTAAGGAATGTGCCACAGGGGCGATCCTTGGGTTTGGGATGAGCTTTGTCCTGTGGATGTGATCAGGATCACATCTCTTGGGTCGCCCGCCAGAAATGTCTTGGGACAGTCCGACCCATCCTACAGCGCTCCTGTGGAACTGCATTTTCTTTAAAGTGAAACAGAATAGTATAGGTTTGGGAGCTACCTTGGAGACTGTGGGGTTTTCTGGGTGTTTTGAAGGTTTTAAAATCTCAAGATATATTGCAAACCTGCTTCAGGTTTGGACTGTCATTTCAATCCACATCTCAGCCACCTATGTGGCCAATTTTAGATTCCGGAATATTTTGGATTTGAGGATTTCGAATAAAGGAGACTCAACCTGTGTTTAGTATTCCCTGCTAAAGAGGCACGAGAGCTCTCTAGGAGAGAATTCAAGGTACCAGGCCACACTACAAATCCCAGGACTCTGTAGGATGGTGCCATGATGGTTAAAGCAGGATCAAAGTGCTGTGATTGCTTAGGAGCCCAGTATATTGCATCTGATCCCATAAGGAACCCCAGAAGTTACAGCCGATCATAGAAAGCAAAGCAAACTTGCATTGGATTAGGCCATTGGTCCGTCTAGGCCAGTTTTGTCAACTTTGACTGGCAGCTATTTCAGGCTCACAAACCCCTTTCATTTCCCTTGACCTGATAGTGTGCATCTCCACTGTAGAAATAATGCAGTTTGATACCACTTTGGAGTAGTGTAGCTCCATTCAATAGAATCTTGGGGTTTGTAGTTTTGCAAGCTCTTTAGACTTCTTTGCCACCAAACTACAAATCCCAGGATTCTGTAGGATGGAGCCATAGCAGTTCTAAGGTGGTCTCAAAGTGCATTATTTCTACAGTGCAGATGCACCCATGGAAGTACCAGATCCTGAATCTGGAAATATCCACCAATATGGTCACTGCTCTGGGAGCTGTTAATCTCCCAAAAAGTAACTTTCCAAATTTTGGTGCCACCACTAAGCTACTATGAACCGTATTTTCCCTCTGAAAAAAGTAGGACTGCGTTAGAGGATTCTTAGCATCCTCCAAACCTCTTCTGTTTCCACATTTATTTTTTATAAGGGAAACACCATGATAATTCAGATGAAAACCATTTTGAGGTGTGAATCTTTGAGGCTTTTCCCCCAGGGCAGAAACCAATAGGATCTAGAAGGATCCTGAACAAACTGCTCTTTAGAGGTGAGAAAGAAAAAGGGAATCATATCTGATGGAAACTGGGTTATTTAGCTATGATTCTCGGCCGAAAGGGGATTTAAATAAATGTGTCTCCTGCTGATTTCCATGGCAACTGGCAAAATTTAGAGATTGCAGCAGAACCACAAATAGAGAAAAGTGGTGCATATGTGCATCTTCCAGTTTAAAATATAGATTTTTTTAAAATGACACAAAACCATTTGCATTAAATCCCTCGCGCCGTGAAAGGGCCTTTTCATTACAGAACAATAGCTTTCTTTTCTTTGTGGCCTAAAATATTATTATATTGTTATGCTGTTTGTTGGCTTTCCAGTGAAGACCTTCAGAACCAAATAAAACATAAGCGGCAGGTTTTCCTTTTGCAAATAGTTAAGGAGACCGAAGCCTAAAACCAATTGTTACTCTTAAACCTGAGTAACAGTGGGAATGTATTAAATTGAGACAAATGTAAGATTAGTGGACTGAATGGGTCAACTCTATTTGGAAGGAACAATTGGAGAGACAAAGAAATCCAAATTTACATCATTTCCCCCAGTTTCCAGAGGTTGGGTCCCCTTTCCCACTATACCATTAAAGAACTATGACTCCACTTTAATTGCCATGACTGCTTCCTATGGAATCCTGGGATATGTAGTTTGGGGAGCACTACAGCTCTCTGAACTTAAATCCCCCAGCCATGTGTTTTTGGCTGTTGCTGTCCAAAAAATAATAATAATAAAAAATAAAAAATATATATTAATCACTTTCCCCAGCTCTGCTTAATGGCTACTAGTCTAATCCCTGTGACTGTGTATTACATCCAGTACCAAGAGTAGTCTATCTCTCTCTATCAGTTGCTGGGGGGAAACGCACGAGAATATACAGTATTGGTGTATGCGCGTTGTGATTGTGAGTCAGGTGTTGATGCAAAGAAAGTGCTAGAAGGGAATGGCTTTGGGTCTGGAGTTGTCATCCGAAAGTAACTTTCCACAACTCCACATAGGTGTTTCTTAGGTAGGGAATACTCCAAGGTGCTTTGCCATTGCCTTACTTTGAAATAGAACATGATATTCGTTGATGGTTCCCTTTCCAAGTACAAACCAACCCTGACCCTGCTTGGCTTCCAACACAAGGAATCTTTTCCTTCCCATTAGCCTCTGTCCTCCACTTACTTCCATTGCTGCAAACTGAGTTCAAAATGCAAAAGCGGTTTGCATTCAGTTAATTCAGCAAGAGGGGCAGGCAGCAGCGCGTGCCATTTTGTCCTTCCCAGTTGGCCAGGCAAAAGCAAATTGCTACAGCCTCTTTTAGTTTGTCTATTCATCCTCATTTAAAGCTTTGGCCATCTTGACTGCACTTTCTAGAGAACCCCTGAAGACTGCGGCTGCCATCCAAAACATGTCACATCTGCCCTGGATGTGTTGGATTACATCTCCCATTGGCTGAGGATGGCAGAAGGTATAGTGCTGCAGATCCAGGGCACGTGCAACAGGTTCAGGAAAGCCATTCATAGCATCATGGAAACATAGAGTTGGAAGAGACTCCAAAAAGGGCCATCCAGTCCAATCCTCTGCCATGCAGGAACTCTCAGTCAAAGCATCCATGACAGATGGCCATTCTGCCTCTGTTTAAAGACCTCTAAGGAAGGAGACTCCACCATTTGCTGCTGAAATGATTCCCCGCTTGGTATCAATGCTGATCTGTACATAATCCTGTATATAGGTTTCATGTGGAGACAGTTGGAACTGTGCATGTCAAGAAGGTCTACTTGATTTTGCTTTAAATGTTTCTTTCTTTCCCTTTTCTTCCATTTATGTGGCATTTTGGGGGGAGCAAGGGGAAATTATTGGGTTTATAATTATTGGGTTTATAATTTTTTAACAAGCCTGGTTGTAGGCACATGGACGGTCCCCCGGACTTTGGCAATCTCTGCTTTCCAAAATATGCTGGATTTCCCCCTTCTTTACCTTCCTTTGGCATTTACAGTAAGAACAGATCAATATCCTGATCAGATCAGCCTGGACCTTTGGAATCTGTATTTATTTCTTCGCTTGCCTTTTGGGGAGCCTTTTCTCCCTGCTTTGAGGAGTGGAAAACAACAATCAGTGGATTGAGAACTTGCTTCTTCTTGTCTTGGGGGAAAAGGACACTTTTTGTGAGATGTGTTATGACTCTAAAGACCAGTATCCTCAGACTGCAAAGGAGGATGGGACAGCAAAGTGCTACAAGGCACTAAAAAGTTCTTTAACATTTGGAATAAGGACATTTTTCTTCTTCTTTCCAGAGGACGTTTGAAGTCTCTTTGTATTATACGTACCGAGACTTGCCTAAATGTTTGGTTTCTACACTGTATTGGCCTGTACCATGGCGGGTGAACAAGTTGTCCATCTTTCCAATGATGCAAAAGGTGGGTTACTTTGGGGGGTGGGACAGGGAGGCAGGAACCGTCGACTATGGCACTTTATGCAAAATAAAAAGTGAAAATCAAAGCAATGTGAAGTTTTTGGAAGGAGGAGAAGAAAGGGCGATGGATCTGTTGTGATTTGACACTGGGGTGTGGTTGAGTCTAGCTGACTCCTGGCAGATATGGGAAGAGTTCATTTGGGGGACTGCAATTCTCATAATCCCCTGCTGGTATGACCACAGGATCATGGAATCATAGAGTTAAAGGGATCACAAGGGCCATATAGTCCAACCCCATTCTGCCATGCAGGAAGAGACAACTAAACCACTCCCAAAAGATGTCCATCTGACCTCTGTTTAAAGTCTTCCAAAGATGGAAGGTCTACTGCCTTCCAAGATAATCCATCCCACTCTCAGACAATGTTTACGTGGAATCTCTCATTTTGCCATCGGAATCCATTGGTCCAGGTTCTAGTGTCTAGTTGAACTGCAGAAGACAAGCATGCTCTGCATTACACACCTTCAAATATGCATCATATTTTATTATTATTTATTAAAGTACACTCATCCCTCCATAATTGATATTTGTGGATTTGATTATTCACGGATTTGATTGATATGTTCTCTGTAGGAATAGCTAGGTCCTACAGTGCAATTCTATGGTCAGTTTTAACCAAAAGTTGCACTGAAAGACCTAGAGATTATTCCTAGAGAGGACACTCTACTAGGCCTTTGTAGCTCCTCCAGCACAGTTCTATGGTCAGTGTCTGTCAGACGTTGACCACAGAGTTGCCCTGGAGGACCTAGAGATCCCTAGAGAGGTGTTATTTGTGGTTTTTCCCCATTCACGGGGGTCTTGTGCCCCTAACTCCAGTGAATATGGAGAGGCAAGTGTATTTCTGTATCCCCTCCACCTAGCCCAGAAGGCTCCTGAGATGACGAACTACAGAAAACCAATTAAAACAATACAAGGATAAAAAAAGATTAGTAAAACATATTAAAACACCCTTTAAAAACTCCTTAACGCAGCCTAAAAACAATCCTGGAATCCAGTTTTGAAACAGCTAAATCTGCAGTTTTAAACACTGGGTGCCCTGGGGAAAAGCCCTGTTTTGTCTGTCCACCAGAAGCTTAAAAGAGACGGGGCACCCTGACTTCCTTGGGCAAGGAGTTCCAACGCTTATATTTATTTATAAGACAAACTGAAAGAAAGGAGTTGGAACATGAGCTTTCATAGACTACATGGACTAACATGGCTATATCTTTGAATTCTCTTTATAAGACAGCTTATTTAGTTCTTTATTTATTGAATTTATATCCTGCTTTTCTCTCAAGATGTTGTTGTTGTTGTGTGCCTTCAAGTCACTTACAACTTATGGTGACCCTAAAGTGAACATATCACGGGGTTTTCTGGGCAAGATTTGTTCAGAGGAGTTTTGCCACTGCCTTCCTCTGAGGCTGAGAGAGTGTAACTTGCCAAAGGTTACCCAGTGGACTTCCATGGCTGAGCTGGGATTCAAATCCTGGTCTCCAGAGTCATAGTGTAGTGCTCAACCCACTATTTGCCATGCTGGCTTTCATACAGCTTGTCTTTAAATATCTGTAGGAATGTCATGAAGGAGATGGTGCAAGCTTCTTTCCTGCTGCTCCAGAGAGTAAGACCTTAACCAATGAGTTCAAATGATAAGAAACGAAATTCCAGCTAAACATTAGGAAGAAGATGCCAAAGCCACAGATGCAGGTGAAACGTAAGAAATAAACTCTTCTAGAACATGGCTACATAAGCCGAAAAACCCACAAAAAACTATTAGGAAGAGCCTTTTGATGGCAAGAGCTGTTTGACAGCGGGATGGACTTATCTCCAAAAGTAGTGGACTCTTCTTCCTTGGAGCCTGTTAAAGAGAGGTTGAATATCCATCTCTCAGTAATGCTTTGACAGTGGATTCTCACATGGCAAAGGGTTGGACCACTGGAGATCCCTTTGATTCTCTGATTCTTTCATTTATTACCATTTTCTTCTTCTTCTTTTTAAACTGGAGATGCCTTGGGTTAAACCTGCAACCTTTGTGGGTGCTTTTTACTACTGAGCTAAAGGTGGCTTTGAAACAGCCTTTTTGCTCAGTTTTTCTGGTTCTTTGAGGCCAAAAAGTGTAGCAGCAGCAACTCTTCTTTAAAAAGGAGAGACAGAATCATGACTGAAAGGGGATGCTTTCAGCATCAAACAAAATGTCTGAGGTGCCAAGCAGGTGTTTTAAAATGGAGGATGTTTCAAACTGGCAAGAAAGAAAGAAAAGATGGGGAAGGGCCCCAGTAGCTTCTGAAAGCACAGCGGATTTTGAACTTGTGGTAAAGCTGGTTGCCAAGAACAGGCTCAGCAGTTCAGGGCTGCGCACATGGAGGAGTGGGAGGCATGTGCTAATGCGTTATTATTTTCACCATCCAGTGGAGCATTTGTGCTCTGAGGAGATGTATCTCACATGTGAGGAACGACGGACGACGCCTGTGAAGATGGAGCACACAAGGTCTGTTGTGCCTAGAAACCACACACTCAGGAGCTGCCTCCTCGATCTAGAGGTGTGTGGGTGGGCTGCCCTTACCCAGCAACCCCAGAAATGCACTCTGCATATACTCAGAGGTGCCCTCACTTGCGCAGCAAGGTCCCACCTTCCAGCAAATTCCTGGTACATGATTTAAGGCCTAACTGGGTGAAGGCACGGGATGTATGTGTTGGGATTGAGAGTGATCTTATGGCACTAAATCCCAACGGCCTTCTAAATGTTTATATGCTTAATTCTTAGCAGTGGCGTATGTAGTACATTTGACATGTGGTGCTGATAATTTTTTAATACCCCATTCCTCCTCTCAACAGCCTTTTCTAGGTCTGGTGGAGATGCTGGCTGGGAGCGAGGAGGAAACAACTCTCTTTACCACCCGGCCAGCAAAGCCATCAGACCTGGAAGGTAGCAACTTCACACCAGCCATTGCCTTCCACAATGAATCTGATCCAGTAGGTTACATAGCATGGTCTACTGTGGCTAAATTATCCCTTGATAGGAAAGGCTAGAGCCAGTGGACCAGTCAAAGCTGAGCCCAAGCATTACAAATCACAGAGTCCACCTGGATATCCAGTGGTAAAGATGGATCTCTGAGCTACATGTCTAGTCTGGAATTTACAACTGCAGCTATGGATGCATCTAGATCAAGAGAAGTCATAGTGCCACTGTATTCTGCTTTGGTCAGGCCCCACCTGGAATATTGTGTCCAGTTCTGGGCAAAACAATTCAAAAAGGACATTGAGAAATTGAAGCGTGTCCAAAGGAAGGCGACTAAAATGGTGAAGGGTCTGGAAACCAGCCTTAGGGAGCTGGGGATGTTTAGCCTGGAGAAAAAAAGGTTAAAAGGTGATATGACAGCCCTGTTTAAGTATTTGAAGGAATGTCATATTGAGGAGGGAGCAAGCTTGTTTTCTGCTGCTCCAGAGAAAAGGACCCAGAACAATGGATGCAAGCTACAGGAAAAGAGATTCCATCTGAACATTAGGAGGAACTTCCTGACAGTAAGGGCTGTCTGACAGTGGAAGACACTCTTTCAGAGATTTTGGTGGAGTCTCCTTCCTTGGAGGTCTTTAAACAGAGGCTGAGTGGCCATCTATCAATGGGGATGCTGTGATTGAGAGTTCCTGCATGGCAGAAGAAGGGGCTTGGACTGGATGGCCCTTCTTGGGGTCTATTCCAACTCTAGGGTTCTATGATTCTACAATAGCACCAGAGAGCTCTAGCAAGAGAAGATGGAAACATCAGTCTACTGTGCCCAGTTGACAGGAGAACAGACCTCTGGTACTCACAGCAGCTGCTACCCAGTATATTAGGAATGTGAGGTAAAATCCAGAGACGCTACTTAGCCATGCAAATAAGGTTGTTACATAATTAAGTAGTGCATTGAGAATGCTAGCCCCTCTCATGTAGGGAGAGTGCAATCCATCCAGGGCAAGTCACTGACCCAGTTTCCAGACCTGAAAGTCAGCCATCGTTTTTTACATCCACATGCAAAGCATACGTTCCACCACTTTGTAGTCCATCTCCATTCCTTTTGAACGCACTTTGAATGGGACAAGCTTTGGAAAGTCTAGAGAAGGAGGGCTTTACCTGTGTTAGGAAGGATTGAATTAGAGGAATTTAATTAGCTCAAAATTACGAGAAGCGTGTCCTAACAACGCACGCAGCAGGATCGTGTCCCTATGTGTATACCAGAGGTCATCTAGTCCAACCCCAAGAAACAGAGACTCCAATGCCAGTGAGTTGCAATGCAAATATAAACATTTATTAAAGCCACACAACCAAAAGGGATCACACACGCACACACACATTCAATGCTAAAGCAAGGGAGGGGAAGAGTTGGGGGTAAAGGAGAAAGGATAGAGGCACCATTGAAATAATTACCTTAGGAGTCTTCTCCAAGCGATGGATGTGAGGGATGTTGGAAGGTGAACATGGCCACGGGGAACGGGGAAAGCAAGCGGCGACCGCAGTGGCGAGGAGCTAAGTTGCAGTGGGCTAAGCTAACAAGAGGCCCGAAAGAGACAGTGGGCTTTGGCTTGCTCAAGTGATTTCAGTGGGGCGCAGTGCCCAAGAGAACTCCGGAGCAGTTGCTCAACAGAGTTTGAGGTTTGGAACTTCAGCTCACAAGCCCAAGGAAGGGCTGGAATCTGGGTCGTATTTATACTGTGAAACATGTCTGCAGGCTATGGCTACCTGATGAACAAAGGTCTTGATGGCTATCTATTGACTAAGTCTAAAGCTAAACAATGGATACACAAAAGGGTTCTGCCACTTCTTTGGGAGAGGACCATTGTCTAGATGGCTAAGTACTTAATGCCATCAATAGGAGATGGCGAATTTCTTTAGGGTTGTTGGCGAAATCTGGTAGGGCAACTCCCAGAACTGGTTCTAAAAGGTTTAAATCTACCTTTTGCTTATAGCCATGCCTTGCAAGGCTGTCTGGCTACGTGGTCAGGTTGCTTTTGGGATAATGGCGGCTGGCGATGGGGTCAGTCAGGGGTCATGATTTTTGATCGCTTGGCACTCAAAATTTATATAAATCCAAACTCGATAACACCTGGGTTTTACAGCCAGAAGGGAACCATGCTTAACTTCCTCCCCTTCACATCTGCCTACAGTCCTATTATTCACTGTCTGCAGATCTGTAACGCACCTGTCTGGGAGGGAAAGGGGAACACAAACTCTGAGCTTCCGCACTGAGCACACAGGGCATACATTTACATTCACAGAATGATGTGATGCTACCTCATTGGGATTGCAAACCCCAAATGCAGGTATAGGATGGGGATATTTGGCCTAGCAGCAGTAGAGGAAAATAGTCCTTGGGTTTACAGTTGAACCTAAGCTGAACATGACCCAGTGTGACTTGCAGTAATAGAATTATAGTTTCCAAATTAAGGGAAGTAATAGCTCTGCTGCAAACCAACTGAAACGTCGTTGGATTTCAGTTCTGAGGCCCTGGTTTTGCAGACGGTCAGAGGATGGTCTTGAGGTTTTCGGTGCTGCTGCTCCCCATCCAGAGCAAGTGTCCTCAGCTGGCTCCCCTCCGTAAGGAGAGACTGGTCTCATCTCCTCATGTACTTGCTAAGCCCTCTCACCTCTGGCTGATGCAACCAGCTTGGCACCGAAGGGAAATTCTAGGAAAAGCGGAGGGAGGAGATGGGCAAAGCCAACGCAAAGGTGTCTCCTGCCATCTGCCATTGTGCCTTTGCCACCTGGCCGCCTCGGTTCGCATACACACAGCCTTTCTGAGAAAGCATTCACAGGCGTCTAATAATACATGGCTATTCCCACTTTCCTGTGATTCACATTGCTTTGAATTATTAAATGGTAGGAACACTGAGATTTAGAGCAAAAATAGAAAGAAAGAAAAAACCTTACAGCCCACCTGGTCCTGAGTGCCAAGTGCTTTTCACAGCTGAAAGAGGAAAGAAAGAAAGAAAGAAAGAAAGAAAGAAAGAGGCTATTGCTGAATGCAGGAGGATAGTCAGAATGGAAAGCAAGGCTGGGAAAGCTGTGGGCGCAAGTCCCCCCCAAAATGGGCTTGATTTGTTGGAGAAAATGCTGTTGTTGTTTTTGGGCCCAAAATATGAATTTTGAACAGAATAAACCCCCCCAGTTACAGCATTTTCTGTATAGAAAATAGTATTTTATTAGCTTTATGCTGTTTTCTGCACAAACGTATACCATGTGCACATTTTGCACAGAATAAGTCCCCAAAAGCAAATAGTCTTCAAAAACAATGCAATTTTCAAAATAGTGGGAAGAGACTTAAATAATAATAATAAAAATTTTATTTGTATCCCGCCTCTCTATCAAAGATAATTGAGGCGGCTTACATATCAAAACACCATACAAAATCCCAAAATCCCCTCCCCTCCCTCCCCTAAAACAGAATTAAACAATGAAATATTAAAATAATTTGAAAATAGAATAATCCAATTAAAATAAACAAGGCATTAGGCACAGGGCAGTCGATAGGTGTCACTTGCTAAACATATGGGGTGTGACTTGGTAAACCTACTCATGGCTTCTTTCAAGAAGAACATTAGTGAAGAATTATACCCCTAATTTGTACTAGAACAAAGACTTGTGGAAGATCATTCTAAATAACCTTATACAGCTACAAATCCCAGGATTCCACAGGAGGCAGCCATAGCAGTAAAACTGGAATTATAGCACTATGAATCAAAGTTTGGGATAAATGACTTTCGGAGCCTCCCAGAATCCCATGGCCAGGAGATGAGAGATTTTGGGAGCCTTGGCTCCCACAAATAACTTTCTGTTTGAAAGTACACTATGCCCTCTCTATCCACAGATTCTTTACCCATGAATCCAACCATCCACAGCTTGAACATATTAAATATAAATTCCAAAAGCAGACCTCGATTTTGCCATTTTACGTAAGGGTCATTCATTTTACTACGTCATTGTATTTAATGGGACTTGAGCATCCTTGGATTTTGGTATCCACAGGGGGTCCTGGAACCAAATTCCAGTGGATACCAAGGGCCCCACTGAATGCCGCTCCACTAGCTGAGGGGATAAATATATGCAATTATGGTCCCAAATCTGGTCCAGCCCTTGACTGATGCTGACATTTCTCTGCCCTGGGTTCAAAGGACCGCAGGAAGGCCTGGGCATCTCCATCACCTCCTGACGCTGTCAGCTGTCAGTACCATTGGCCTTCCTCGCCAACACGCCTGTCTCCTCGCATGTGAGCAAGGCACAGTCTAACAGTTCGGCTGTAGCCCCAGGGGACCATAGTGTCCAATCCGTTCATTAGACAAGGCAGGGCTCAAAGCTTGGCTGGGCTGCACTTGCCTGCTCTGCTTTTCAAGGACAGTTGGGTTGCTCCAGGCAACAGAGATGGCTGCTTTAGGACCAGGGATGGCTAGACCCAAGCAAGAGTTCTTCAGCGCTGGAACCGATTGCCTCGGAGGTTGGCAGGCTCTCCTTCTTTGGAGGTCTTTCAATAGAGGTTGGGGGGGGGCATCTCTTGGGAGGAACAATGGCAGATCTCAACAGGCCAGCTTAAATCCCTAGATTTTATGGGTCAGCTCCTGACAGGAGGTCAGGGGTAGATTGTCCCATTTTCATACAGACAGCTTTCAGGCAAGAAACAAGAGGTGCAGATGGTTATGTCTGTGTTTATCTTTCTTTAAAACACACACACACACACACACACACACACACACCAGCAACTGCAGAACTACTTTGACCTGGTGGCTTGCTTCAGTTTGCAAAGCTTAATTGATTTCAATCAAGTTGTTGCAAGTTGTTGTCGCATTGCCAGGGGCCATCCCTAGGTTTTGGCTCAGAAATCTCAGGATCTGGAATGGTTCTGGCTTTGCATCCATCTTGATCCTACTTGAATGTGCCATGCAGGAAGACACAATTGCAGCTCTCCTGAGAGATGGCCATCCAGCTTCTGTTTAAACGCCTCCAAAGAAGGAGTCTCCACCAGAATGTCTTCCACTGTCAAACAGCTCTTACTGTCAGGAAGTTCTTCCTAATGTTGAGCTGGAATCTCTTTTCCTGGAGCTTGCATCCATTGTTCCGGATCCTGTTCTCTGGAGCAGCAGAAAACAAGCTTGTTCTCTCCTCAATATGACATCCCTTCAAATATTTAAACAAGGCTTTCATATCACCTCTCAAGCTTCTCTTCTCCAGGCTAAACATCCCCAGCTCCCTAAGTCATTCCTCATAGGCCATACCTCTTTCCAAGAGCTTGGACAGTTACTGTACTTCCTTTAAAAAGTCACCCCATCCTACCATGCGGAAAGCAATTTGTGGCCATTACCATGACAAGGACTGATGAGCAAGAAATAACGGTTAAAACTCATTTTACATTTTTAGAACTTTCCATTACTTTTTGGTAGGAACACTTTGGGATTGAAAGGAGAATGGCATAACACTTGAAAGAATCCCTGTAAAAATGCCTTAAAATGCCTACGAAAAATTACCCTTGGAAATTAACTAGGAGATACTACTCTTTACACCAGACATTTCATTCCTGCTTGTTCAATTTATTTTAAAACACATCATTATTACCTCACTGGCAGTTAAAAAAAAAAAGTAACTAGCAACAGGTAACTACATTACTTGCAACAGTTATAGTGAATCTGTTCTGGATTCTAGTCTGAATTGTAAAAGAGGCCCCAATAAGCCAAATGGAATCCACAAAACAGGTTCTGTTCTGTGGATAGCTCCTTTAAAGTTCAGGATGAAACTCAGAGCAGAGTTAGCACCCCATTGATGGGGGGTCCCCAGCTGCCACCAGCCTGGCAGATGAACACCTGAACTTGGCATACAAGTAATGACTTCTTCATTTGCTCATTTCAGCATCAAAATGGCTCCATGCAAGCACACAAGCATCTCCTGAAGAAAGAGCATGGCTACCACTACCTGGGGAATCACTACCTCCTTGTGTTGGGAGTAACCATCGTCCACTGCCTGGTGGACCTGATGCTTCCTCTTCTTGGCTCTTTCCTCTTGGTTTGCCCATTGGGAACTCCTACTGGAAGACATTCCTACACTCCAAATGTCCCAATCTGGCAGGGACAGTCTATTTAATCCTGTCATCCTACTTTTTCAGCAAGGTTTAAAAGGTCCCAATTTCTCTTTCCACCTTCTGCTTTCCCTTTTTGTCCTCAGATTCCTTCAATTGGTACAAACTGAATTAACAATGCAAAAATAGTTTCTGCTCAGTTATCTCAGCAAGGGGAGAGTATCTGCTGTAATAATGGTAATATTTAGTAAGGATTTATTATATATGTTGTATTATATTATTCTATACGTTGTATGGTATTACAGACCACAAAACTAATAAATAAAGTAGAGGGGAGAGGAGAGGAGGAGCAGGGTCTTGCCCTTCCCAGGAGGCTTAGGGAAAAGGAAACATCTGCAGCATCTTCTAGCTTGTGTCTTCTTCCGCATCGATAACATCTGCCACTTTGACCACACTCTGATGTTTCTTGGCCACATGTGTTCCAGTTTTCATCTGTGAAAAGTTGGGGGACTAAGGCCATTTGAGACAGCTTGAGGTGGAACCCAATTTATCTGCCCCTTTATATCAGGAAAGGCCCAGAAAAGTGGGGAAGTAAAGGGGTGTCCAAGAGAAACGGGGTGAAAAGGAGGTGGAGGCCATTGGCCAGACTTCCCCACTTCTGCCATAAAAGGTGGCCATTCCTGGGCTGCGTCAAAGATTTCACTGAGTTGACCCAGGTTTTACCTGAATATTCATGATAGCGTTGGAAACACTCAATTATTTTGTCCTCAGAAAATGAAGTTTTCTGGCGAAAAACAAATATTCCTCCATTCTCTCTGTATCTGAACGTCCTGAAGTGTTGGGCAGGAATTAGTCTCTGGAGGAAAGCATGTGGTTTTGTGTGTGTGCAAAATTCTGTTTTCTCCAAACAAAACAGGGTTCCTACGCAGGAAAAGAAGCATCTTCTGTGGAAGAAAAATAACTTTCTGCACAGAAAACATGTTTTGAGTGCCAAAACAAAACAACAACAACAACAACAAAAAGATATGCTTTTCTTCACAGTTGAATTCATCTCCAACACTTTGGCACATCAATTATCAGAAGAAAATGACACAAAAATTCTCCCTGGTGCATCATCATCATCATCATCATCATCATCATTATTACTATTATTATTATTATTACAGCGTTTCCTGACTGCAGAGAAACCCATTTTGTGACCTAGGGATGAATAAATAATTCTTCCATCCTTGACTCATAATAAAAGGGCTGTAACCTCAGTAAAGGAATGGGATATCAAGGTGGAGGGATATTGGACTGAGCAGTGCAAGGGCTGAATCTGTGTCTACTTCAACTCATCCACACTGGAGAAATGACCCAGTTTGGCACCTGCCAAGCCAAGGCAAGTGCCAAACCGAGCTATTTCTCCAGTGTGGATGCAGCCAAAGAGACTAAGAAAAGAAATATGCTGCAGGGGAAGTTCACGGCTAGTTAGAATTGCAGGCCTCTTCCAGTTCTCTGCATCTTTGGTCCAGGCAGATCCAGGGCAACCCCCAGCTGCGCTCATCATCTTCTTGGGCAGTAGAGGACAAAACCGTCCCGGCTCTTGGCGAAGTCTGGTGTGGCCTGTCCTTCGCGGGTCTCCACCGACACCAGCCTCTTGCGTCCATTCAGGCTGGCCTGGATGCAGTCCGACACTTGCACCTGCAGCGGCCTCTTTGTCCTGCAAAGACACAGAGAGACATGGAGAGCAAGAAGTTGAAGGACTAGCTGCTTGACAGAGTTTGGAAGGGCTTTATCCTCCAGAGAAGCAAGGGAACTCTTGTATCTGAACACAACACAGTTATAGCACAACGGTCCCACTTTAACTATCATGGCCCCATCCTACGTAATCCTGGGATTTGGAGTTTAATGAGGGATACTAAGAATTCCCTGCCAGAGAGTTCTAGTACCTCACCAAACTACAGTTCCATGTATTCCACAAGATGCAGCTGAGACCATTAGAAAGGAATCTAAGGCCTAATTCCCACTAACTTTTAAACCAGATCGCAAATCGGTTTGAATCAGTTCAAATGGCCCTGGTTCCCACTTGAATCAATTTGCTGAAGCTGGGGGGGGGGGGGGGAGCATGCGCTAGACCCATTTAACCCACCTCTTTTTAACGCTGATGTTTTCAACGTCTTTTTGAATAAATCAATTCTGCGCAACCATGAACCAGACGTGGATCAGAATTGATTTAAATTTGCCTTTTGACTGGCTGGAGAGGGTCCATTTTGAATCGATTAGTTTGTGAATGTGAACCACAAGTGGGTTATTTTACAGGGAAAAATGTGATTGGGGCAAATGTAGTGGGAATCACGCTCCATTGTCGAATCGATCCATCGATTTGGATTGCAAACCACTTTTTTTTGTAAGTGGGAATGAGGCCGAAATGCTACAATTGTGTGAAAGAGAGAGGCCAAGTGAATAAATGTTATAACTGTGCAGTATGAGAGAGGCAAAGTGAAGAAGTGTTTGTGGAACTAAAAGAGGCGTTGGGGTGTGGATCGCACATCTTTTCCCAGGGACTGCACAGTGGGAAGGTAGGGGAAGCGATAGCACAATCCTACTTCACACAATGAGAATTACAATGATGGAACTTCCCAGTAGGATGCTAAACTTGTATTTATAAATTCCATTCTAAAAGCCTATCAGGGGAAGAACTCTTTGCCTGAAGCCCTAATGGAAGGATGGCAGGACTGGGGCCATTCTGACCTCCCAGGGAAAGGGGTTCGGTTCGAGATCCTGGGGCTGCCACTGAGAAGGCTCTCTCTTGACTCTTTACCAGCCATGCCTGTCAAGGTGGTTTACACATAGAAATGTGGTAGTGAACCCACTCCAGGTGAATCCATTCCCTCAATGAGACGGACACTACCAGGAGCCACAGAATTACGCCAGTCCCTTAAGTCACCTTCTTCCCAGTCTCTGACTGGAGCCATCAGGAGAAACCTTTCCACCTCTGACTGGCTGGTGATACTGGGATGTCCAAAACCCTGGCAGGACAACTTGGGTACCAAAGGAAGTCGATTTAGTGGAGCCGTTATCTTTTCAGGCACAACTAGCAACAGAGAAGAGTCCGCCACCTCCCTTGACAGATGGGTTGGGGAGTTTGAACCCACATCTAAGCTTATCTTAAGCCCATCCGCCTCGTTCCTGGCCAACCGTACCCATGGCAACAGGGTGCTAGGTAAGTACCATGGCAACTCGGACCTCAGCACCCTCCTCCTGTGGTGGTCCATGGATGCGGGAAGGAGGCTGGCAGCACAGAGACCTCCAAGTGCAACTTCCACTTAAAGTGGCGTGTGTGTGTGTGTGTGTGTGTGTGTGTGTGTGTGAAACTCCATTGTTTCTACAGTGTAGAGGCACCCTGTATTTCTTTCATTTTATGACCCCTTTTCCTTTGGAGAAAGGATTGTGAGATGGGCAGGGGAGCACTTGCTTTGATTCATTGACCTGTCTTGCTGGGGAAGTGCCCCTGAAGTGTGTCCCCCCACCCCCTATTTCTGTCCACTTTACAAGTGCCTGGGCCCGCCACCACTTTTGCGCATCGCACACGTGCTGCCATCTGGAAGATGACCTCTGCCCTCAGCTCCCCGGTCCCACTGGGCTTCTTTGCAAGCAAGGCCATTGATCCCCATGCCTGACATCTGTCTTTTGCAAGCCTGCCTGATGGGTCCTGAAAAGAAGGAGGCCTCAATGGGACAGCCAGGAAATCTGGCCCCTTCCCTCCTTGAGCATGAGCATGAAGGGGGTCTCCTGCTGCAGACCCTCTGATGGAACCCAGAGCAGACCAGAAAAGGAGGAGATCAAATTGAGGTTGCATCCACACTGGAGAAATAATCCAGTCTGGCACCGCTTTAACTAATAATAATAATAATAAAAAATTTTTTATTTATACCCCGCCCTTCCAGGGATCAGGGCGGCTTACAACAATTAAAAACAGACACAATCCATAATAGTTCAAAGAGTTAAAGGGCAGAGGGGGCTTGCCCTTAGCTTTCTCTGAGGCTGAGAGAGTGTGACTTCCCCAAGGTCACCCAGTGGGTTTCCATGGCAGAGCAGGGATTCAAACTCTGGCCTCCAGAGTTGTAGTCCAAAGCTGAAACTACTACAAGAAAAGAGATTGCACCTAAACACTAGGAAGATCTTCCTGACAATAAGAGCTGTCGGTCAGTGAAATCTGCTGCCTTGGAGGATGGTTGTGTCTCCTTCTTTGGAGGTTTTTAAACAGTGGCTGGATGGGAGGAGGGCTTGGATGGTTTTTTTCTGAATGGTAGAAGGAGGTTGGAGTCCCTTCCAGCGCTAGGATTCTCTTATTCGACACCATGCTGGCTATCTTGGCTAAAGGGCACCATATTTATTTGTCCTTGGCCTCTTTGTGCCTCTACCTGGCTCCCACATCATGCTCTTTTCCCTGTCCCTAAGAAAAGAGATGCCCTGGGCAGCAGAGCTGGTGAAAGAAGGGCAGTGCCCTGATCTGCTGGAGAAGCCAGCCCTTGGAAGCTCACATGGCTCACCAGGGAAACAAAGGGGCCCTTATGGGAACCCAAGCTGTCTTGCCGCACTATTTATAGACTGGCCCCACTGAGCCAAAAAGAAGCCTCTCTCTGCAGCTGCCAAGGAGACAAGGCATGGCTTCAAGGGACCAGCAAGCAGCCTGTCCTGGAAACACCTGCAGAAGGCAAGGCATTTGGAAGCCTCTGTTCATCTGGAGTCGGAGGGCTGTTGGTCAAATGCAAAGGGACCAAAGAAGCGGGCAGGTGGGGAACAAGCGGGGAAGCTGCCCCATGCCCAGAGCTTGGAAATACAGTCAGCTCTCCACACTGGACTTTTGCAGATTTGATTATTCATGGATTTGATCAATATGTTCTCTCCAGGAATCTCTACATCCTCCAGTGCAACTCTATGGTTAACCTCCCCCAAACTTCCCTAGAGAGGCACTTCTCTAGGCACTTGTAGGTCCTCGAGCGCAATTCTATTCCCTCCAACAGATGCTGACCATAGAGTTACACTAGGGGACCAAGAAAATCCTAGGGAGGTGTTCTCTTAGATTTAAAGAAGAATTATATGTGTTTTTCCACTTCCGTGGGAGCCTTGTGCCCCTAAACCCAGCATATGTGGAGGGCCCACTAAGTGCATAGATATAGAATGGGGGGGGGCACCTGGCTTAATGAGGCTACATGTGAAAGGGATCTAGGAGCCCAAGTAGACCACAAGTTGAACAGGAGTCAACAGTGCGATGTGGCAGCTAACAAGGCCAATGCGATTCTAGGCTGCATCAATAGAAGTATAGTGTCTAGATCAAGGGAAGTAATAGTCCCACTCTATTCTGCCTTAGTCAGGCCTCACCTAGAACACTGTGTCCAGTTCTGGGCAAAACAATTCAAAAAAGATGTTGAGAAGCTGGATCGTGTCCAAAGGAGGGCCACCAAAACAGTGAAGGGTCTAGAAGCCATGCCTAATGAGGAAAGACTTAGAGAGCTGGATGTATGTTTAGCCTGGAGAAGAGACCGTTAAGAGATGATATGATAGCCCTATTTAAATATTTGAAAGGATGTCATACTGAGGATGGAGCAAGCTTGTTTTCTGCTGCTCCAGAGAATAGGACACAATGGAGCAATGAATGCAAGCGACAGGAAAGGAGATTCCACCTCAACATTAGGAGGAATGTCCTGACAGTAAGGGCTGTTCGGCAGTGGAACACACTCCTTCCTCGGAGATTGTAGTAGAGTCTCCTTCCTTGGAGGTCTTTAAGCAGAGGCTGGATGGCCATCTGTCAGGGGTGCTGTGATGGAGAGTTCCTGCGTGGCAGAATGGGGTTGGACTGGGTGGCCATTCTTGGGGTCTCTTCCAACTCTATGATTCTATTCTATTACTGTTTTCTTTTTTTCCCTACAGCTCCAAGAATCCTCCAGCCAGTGGCCCAAAAGGTAGCTTTCCCAAGCTGTGCTGGTGCTGGCAGAGTCAAAGCAATGGGTCATGGCACTGAATCAGGAGTCTGCTTAAATTTTAGGGAGAATATTTCACCCTAATAGCTGTTTGACTGTGAAATGGACTGCTTCAGAGAATGGCGGACTCTCCATCCATGGAGGTCTTTAAGCAAAAGTGGAATGGGCATCCAGGAGTGCTGACAGTGCAGTGGTTTAATGCTAATACTGCAGCCACAAGGTTGTGAGTTCAATCCCAGGCAGGGCTCCAAGGTCCACTCAGCCTTCCATCCTTTCATAGGTCAGTAAAACAAGTCTCAGCTTGTTGGGGGCAACTGGCTTATTGACTGTAAACTGTCTTAGAGAGTGCTGAGTTCACTGCTAAGCAGTATAGAAATGTACATGCTATTGCCATTGCTATTGCTTTAACTGTGTCTTCCTGCAAGGCCCTTGGAGTCCCTTCCAACTCTGATGGTTCTATGGTTTTCTTTCTCCTTGAAAACCCCTTTATTTAAAGGAGGCTGAGGACCCCTGCAAGGAGAAAATGAGGGGTGGCTGGAAGTGCTGGAAATGTAGACAACCTGTTTCCATGGACCCACAGGTGGAAGCCATAAGAACAGAAACTGTATGACAGCCCTAGAGAAAAGTGCCAAACCTTCACCTGCTGCTCCCCACCGGCCCCATTGCCATTTCCTCACCCCCTTCCTCTCCTCCTGACACCTTCCTTCTTTTCCTTTTACTCCTTCTCTCCTTTTTCCCCAGCCACTAATGAGGCTTTCTAACAGTCACCTAGCAACCACTTCGCCTGGTTCCCAGGAATTTGCAGAATCGAGGCTGAAGGTTTTCCCTGCTTTGGACTTTCAGTGGAAGGTGCAAAGATCCCAGAACTTTTGGGGGAAGTTACTTTTGGGCCTCAGGACCCAGCATGCTGGACTAAAGTGGTGGCTGATGCTACCACACTGCAGAATTAATGCAGTTTGATGCCACTACAACCTCTTTTGCTAAGTGAGTCTCAATGGTGCTGCAAGATCCCTTTGCATCCTGTTTTTGACTGTAGATCCCACGATCCATCAAGGCTATGCTTATTAGGGGATTCGGGGAGATGTAGGCTCCAAACCTCAACTTTTCCAAATGAGTGCAGGCATTTCTTTATTCACTCCAATACTTGTCAAATGTATCTGAAAAACCATGATCAACGAGGCTCATTTAAATCCACTATGTATCCTATTTGCAGAAATCTATTTGGTCACAGAACATGGTTTTCCTGCACTAAGAGAGTTTAAATATGAACAAGAACTGGGACAGCTCTGTCTGAATATGGAATCTTGCTATACCCTTGACATCGGGCTAAAATGAAGGAGTTCTGTGCAACTTGGATTTGAAAAACTCTCTCTCTCTCTCTCTCTCTCTTTCTGTGGTAGCATCTTCATTTGCAAGGGCACATCTTGACTTCTCAGAGCTGCAGAAGTGTAAATTAAAGTCTCAGGGAACAGGTAAAAATATCCCGCCAAGCTGTTGCTTCGAGTCTCGCACCCAGAATCAGCACAAATGGTTTCACAGGAAAAGTGCAACACATCCAGCATTTTTTCTCCTGCAGCTTCATTAATTATGCATTGTTTATTTTATTTTTTTCAGCCGTAGCTAAAAATACCGACAACTTCCCAACTTTTATAGCTAGAGAGAACTTTCCTAGTAGGCTGCAAAACATGGCATAGGCGCCCCTTGCAAGTTGCTGATCTCCCTTGAAATCTTGTACTAACACAGGCAGGAGTCTACTCCAGATGGGCAACATGTCCCACTCCAGACACTGCTGGACTGCAGGTCCCATCAGGCTTATAGCCAGCAAAGCCAACGGTGAGGAATGACAGGAGTTGCAGTCTCAACAACATCTGGGGAGTTGCAACTTGCCAAAACCGGTCTACACTATGGAGAGCAGGGTTGGGGAAAGTGTGTCCTGTGTGCCGCATGTGCCCTCAAGTCTCACTTTTGTGGCCCCCAAAGATCTTTGAACTGTCAAAAAATGTAAAAAAAACCTTTTTAATATAGTTTTTTGGGAGATTTCCCAAAAAGACGCTGCTTGTGTGTGTGTTGTGCCCCAGGACTGTTTGTTTGCCATCCTTGCACAGCAGTGCAACTCCTGAGGAGCACTCTAACAACTGCACCACCACATCTTTGCAGTTGGTGTATTGCTAGCTGAGCTATAGCAGCAGGGGAATGACGTCAAACCTAGTCTTCCTCTGCTGTGTTTTTTTGATGTCATTAGGGGGAGAGAGAACGGACATGGGGTGAGGATTGCTTGGGGAGGTGGTTGGTGATTGTGATGGTGTAATCGGAGCTCCTATTGGAGTAGTGTGGGGCAAGGGGAGATACAGCGGTAGGAGCGTGGAACCACAACAGAAAGGAAGGTGAGATCGATACTTAATATCTATCTCTCCTTCCATCCACCCTCCTAGCCAAAGAGAACTGAGGGTCAGTCCAACTGTACCACAAACCCTGTCTCTGCTCTTGTGCAATGCCAGGTCTGTCAGAAACAAGACCCATATAATTTACGATCTCATTCAGGATAAGAACTGCGACCTGGCTTGCATTACTGAGACTTGGCTGGGGCCTGAGAGTGAGGCAGTGTGGGCACAGGCCCTTCCAGCCAGGTACTCAGTCAAGGACCAGATCAGGTTAGGTGGGCGGGGGGGAGGTGTTGCCATAGTCCATAAAAACACCTTGACCTTGACCAGGAACCCCATCCGGAAAACAGACTATATCGAGTGTATTTACCTGACCCTGAAGGCTAGGGACAGTTTGGGGATCCTGTTGGTCTACCGTCCACCCCATGGGCTAACAGACTCCCTAGCCGAGCTGACACAGCTGGTCTCGGAACTGGTGTTGGAGTCCCCTAGGCTTCTGGTCCTGGGGGACCTCAACATCCCTTTCGAGGCCAGTCAAGGTCCAACAGGTGCGGCTCAGGAGTTCATGGCTACCATGACTGCCATGGGCCTGTCCCAATTAATCTCAGGGCCCATGCATTGTGCTGGTAACACACTCGATGTCGTCTTTAGTACGGATATGGGCACTCCGTGGGTAGAGATATGTAATATCTCTGCCCTATCATGGATGGATCATTTCCTGGTTGAGGCTCGACTAAAGGCTTCTACCCAAATCCCCCCCGGGGGTGGAAGACCTATTAGGATGGTCCACCCTCCAAGGCTGATGGAACCCAAAAGTTTCCAAAAAGCCCTAGAGGGCTATATGGTTGGAACTGACGGCGACTCTGTTCATGCCCTGACTGACACCTGGGATAAAGCTCTCTCCAGGGCTATACACAGTATCGCTCCCAAGCGTCCTTTCCGGCCTGCTTCCAACAAGCAACCCTGGTACACAGAAGATCTCAGGGAAAGGAAGCAGGCTGTGCAATGACTAGAGCACAACTGGTGAAGACACCAGCACTTAGCCGACAAGACACTCCTTGAGTCTTTTTTGAGGTCTTATGGAGTGGCAATAAGTGCAGCAAAACATTCGTTGTGTGCTGCACGTATTGTGTCCGCAGAGTCGCATCTGGCAGAGCTGTTCAGGGTAGTGAGGGAGCTGACACAACTGCCCCCCTCCCTGAACCCTATATTAGAACCATCTAAGGCCTGCTGTGACGAATTTAACAACTTCTTCGCGGATAAAATCTCTCGGATAAGGGCTGATCTCGACGCCAGTACTTCTTCAGAACCTATAAGAGAGGTATCCAGAGCTTCCGTGGACTCTATTAAACTGGATCATTTTGAGTTTGTGAATACCGAGGATGTGGACAAGATTCTTCGAAGTGTTAGGAAGACGACATGCTCTCTCGATCCCTGTCCTTCATGGCGGACGGCTCAGGGGGGGGGGGTCTGCGGTAACATCTATGCTGTGCCACATAATTAATACATTGTTTAGTGAAGGGCAATTTCCTTCTAATTTAAAATTAGCAGTAGTTAGACCTCTGCTAAAAAAAGCCCTCTCTAGACCCCCCTGATTCGAAACAACTATCGACCTGTTTCACTGCTGCCTTTTTTAGGGAAGGTGATCGAGAGGGCAGTTGCCTTCCAGCTTCAAGCGATCTTGGACGAAACGGATTTTCTGGACCCATTTCAAACTGGCTTCCGGGCGGGCTATGGAGTTGAGACTGCCATGGTCGCCTTAGTCGATGATCTCCGTCTGGGCATGGATGGGGGTAGCGTGTCCCTGTTAGTGCTTTTGGACATCTCAGCGGCTTTCGATACCATTGACCATGGTATCCTTCTGGAATGCCTGAGGGAGTTAGGTATCGGGGGCACTGCGCTCCAGTGGTTCCGCTCCTACCTCTCAGGTAGATTCCAAATGGTGCAGCTGGGGGACTCTTGCTCCGATAAGAGGGAGCTTACATCTGGCGTCCCTCAAGGAGCTATTTTGTCCCCCATGCTATTTAACATTTACATGAAACTGCTGGGAGAGATCATCCGGAGACACGGGGCGCGGTGTTATCAGCTGATGACACCCAAATATATTTCTCTGTGTCTCCAACTGTTGCAGTGACTAGTGATGGCATCTCTCCTCTAGATGCCTGTCTGAATTCAGTAATGGGCTGGATGAGGGAAAACAAACTCAGTCTGAATCCAGAGAAAACAGAAGTACTAGTGATAGGCTCCCTGGGCCCTGGGTAGTGAAATTTTTCCACCTGTCCTGAATGGGGTCACACTTCCCCTGAAGGACTCAGTTCGCAGCTTGGGAGTGCTTCTGGACTCGTCGCTCCAATTGACATCTCAGGTGGATGCGACGGTCAGAAACGCCTGTCATCAGCTTCGGCTGATACGCCAGCTGCGACCCTATCTGGGCCGGGGGGACCTTGAAATGGTGGTACACGCTCTGGTAACCTCTCGATTGGATTTCTGTAATGCGCTCTACATGGGGCAACCCTTGTACCAAACCCAGAAGCTTCAATTAGTGCAGAATATGACAGCAAGATTGGTCGCTGGATGTTCCAGGACTGACCATATAACACCTGTTCTGCAAGATCTTCATTGGCTGCCCATTCACTTCCGGGCACAATACAAGGTGTTGGTTATTACCTATAAAGCCCTAAATGGCTTGGGCCCAGGGTACTTGGAGGACCGCCTCTCCCCATATAATCCGCCCCGCACACTCAGGTCAGCCGGTAAGAACTTGTTGAGGGTTCCAACCTCGAGATATGCGTCAACCTCGCAAAGGGCCTTCTCCATCTCGGCCCCTAAAATTTGGAACACTCTTCCCGATGAGCTCCGTTCCATCACTTCCATGGATTTGTTCAAAAAGAAGCTTAAAACCTTTTTTTCCCACCAGGCTTTCCCCCATGTCCCTTGATACTATGTGGCTTCCCCCTATATGTACTGGCATCATGGATTAACAATTCAGCTGGCTTTGATTTGGGGTAATTGGTTTTATTTGTTTAATGTAATGTTTTAATATAGTGTTATTGCTATGTTTTTATTGAATTTTTTATTCTGTATTGTTGTTTTTATTGCATTTTCTGTACGCCGCTTTGATCATCGCGGAAAAGTGGTATAAAAATAAATTTTTATTATTTTTTATTTATTATATATGCAAACATGGCCTCCCTCACCAAACTCTCCCATCTTTCCCGCCTCATTTTGGGGTTATGGCTCAGCACCTTGGATATTTCAAGTTCAGACTAAAACCCAGAGTGGATTCACTGTGCCACTAAATCACCAGCTGTCACTGCAGGAAAGGATCAAACAGATAACTGGCAACAACAAGTCATTTGAAAATGTTTGTGAGGGGGCCTGGGGGGGGCTTTCAGTGGAGATGGGCCCTAAGACCTTCCTGTTTGAAGCAGCTGCACCAGACACACCAAAGGAGTAGTCCAGCATCCTTAAGGGGCACAAGAAAGGATGCTGGAAGAAATCTCTCCAGTCAGAGAGTTCAACTGCTTGCGCTGGCAGTGTGCCCTGCTACAGCCACCTTCTGACATGGCAGATGAATGGGAAATGGGATGCAGAAATGGCAGAATCTATTGACAGTGGTCCCTCCATCTTCGCTGGGGTCAGGGGTGAAGGACCCCTATGAATGTGGAAAAATGAAATGAAATAACAATAGCCTTTTTACTTAAGAGAACTCCTCTCTAGGAATCGCTGGCTCTTCCAATGCAACTCTGTGGTCAACATATACCAGAAGTTGATCAAAGAATCATGCTGCAGGACCTACAAATGCCTAGAGAAGTGTTTCCTCTAGGCAGTTCTAGGTTCTCCAGTGCAACTCTGTGGTCAACTTCTGGCAGAATTGTGATGAAGGACCTAGAGATTCCTAAAGAGAATATATTAATCAAAACCGAAAATAATCAAATCCGCAAAAGTCAAAGCCGCAGATGTGGAGAACCAACTGTATATCGTTCTGAGGAAGAAGTGAAAATGTAATTTCTTCAGCACCACAGACAGCTCTTTCGAGAAAGGTCTCCTTGCCCTTTCCTAAGGCAACCAAAGATCAGGAATGTTAAAGAGTCCTTCGCCGGCCAGAAAGATCCTCAGCTTTAAAAATGTTACAGTGATGTTACATTACAAATACCTTTCCAGGACAGAGAAAAGAAAATCATTCATCTAACTAAACACTGGGCAAGTCTAGAGGTTCTAAACCAAAGGAGGGCAAGCTGAGGCCCTCCAGATGTTCTTGGACGGAAACTCCCATCCAAACCAGTCAAATCAGATGAGGAAGACTGGGAGACAGAGTCATGGGAGCTTAGAGATGGCAGGTATCCCCAAGGGCCCTCTGATGCAACTGCCTGCCATGCAGAAACACACAACTGAAGCACTCTCCTAAAATGCCATCCATTTTTGTTTAAAGGCCTCAAAAGAAGGAGAGCCCATCACCCTCTGAGGCAGTCTATTCCACTGTCAAACATTTCTCACAGTAAAGAAGTTCTTCCTAGTACTTAGATGGCATCTCTCTCTCTCTCTCTCTCTCTCTCATTCTCTGTAAATTGAGTCCATTGGTTTTCATCCTGGTCTCTTGAGCAGCAGAAAACAAGCTCATTCCACCTTCTACATGAAGTCCCTCCAGATATTTAAAGCTAGCTATCATGTCATCAGACTAGGACGATTTGGACTAGGCCCAAGAAATGAAGCAGGAGAGCAACTAAAAACTTGTTGTGATGCCAATAACCCATTCCTTGCAAATACCATCTTCATACAATCAGAGAGGAGACTATACACATGGATATACAGTAGACCTAAATGGTCCATACCAAAATCAGATCAACTGATCTCCTGGCTTCTATGGATGTTTGTGAAAATGGGACTGTGAGGAAAGCTCACAGGGAAGAGAATCAAGTCATTTGAAATGTGGTCCTGGAGGAGAGTTTGCTGGTATTACAGACTGCCAAAGATCCAAAACATTCAATCCAAGGCAGCAAATCAAGCCTGAACTCTCCCTAGAAGACAAAATGACTAAATGGAGGCTATCGTACTTTCATGAGAAAACATGGTTCATTAGGGGGAAAACACAATAATGCTGGGAAAAGTGGAAGGCTGTGTTAGAGGGATTGATTCAATCACGGACGCCTTGGCTATCCAAAGTCTGCAAGACATGAGCACAGCTGTTGATGTCTGGGGCTCACGGAGGTCTCTTGTTCAGATAACAACAACCCAATCTGCCATTTTCCAGATGCACTTGTGGCCACTGGCTGATAGGAGTTGTAGTGACACACATCTGGAAGGCACTGAGCTGGGGATGGTTGCTTTGGACCCTTTTACCGTGGAAGCCTCACTCCTTGGCACACTTATTGGGAAGCATAGCCTACTGAATAACCCAGTTTGGCACAGCTTTTCAGCATCCTGGCTCAAGGCTATGGAATTCTGGGAGTCTTGGGTGGAAACTCCCATCCAAACCTGTCAAACCAGTCAAATCCAACTCCCAGAATTCCATAGCCTTGAGCCAGAAAAGAGTTAAAGCGGTGCCAAACCGAGTTATTTCTGCAGTGAGGATGCAGCCTGAGTGTGCACAGAATTGCAAATAAGATCATTGTGTGGCCCTTTGCAGGCTTCAGCATTCCTACAGTTATTTTACTCACAATAACATTCAGCAGAAAAGCGGGGCACAAATTCAACACTCAAAGTGGGTGACTAATTCATGAAACAACAACAACAACAACAGTAAAACCAACAAAAATTAAAAGAAACAACGAAGCACCCCATTAAGCCATATATTGATGCAAGCTAAATAATAGCCCCATCTTCACAAGATGACGGAGCGGGATGTGGGAGATCTAGTTCCCCACTGAAGCATGATGCTCACTGGGTGATCTGGGCCCAATTGCTCTCTCTCTCAGCTGGATCTACCTCACAGGGTTGTTGGGAAGGTAAAGTTGGGAAGAGGGTAGCCATTCATGGGATAGAAATATAACTACAGTCGGCCCTTCTTATACACGGATTTTTTATACACGGATTCAAGCATCCACGGTTTGAAAATGTTCCAAAAAAGTAAAATTTACCTGATGTTCCATTTTTATAAGGGACACCATTTTGCCTGTCATATTACTTAATGGGACTTGAGCATACACGGATTTTATACACGGGGGATCTTGGACCAAACCCCAGCGTATAACAAGGATCCACTGTAACAAATGGGATTCCGCAAGTGGAATGCAGTCACAGAATGAAATTAATCCTTTTTAAAAAAATCTTATATTTATGCTTTCATAAATGCTTTTGTATTGGTTTAAATTTGTGTTGTTTTAAATACGGTGTTGGCTACCTTGAGTCCCATTATCGGGAGAAAGGCAGGATATAAATGCATAAATAATATAATAATATAAAGTCAAAGGCTTTCATGAACAGCATCTATAGTTTTTTGTGGGCCATATAGCCTGAAAAAACCAC